>NW_007201368.1:0-24016 GCF_000164805.1 Carlito syrichta | reverse complement strand
GGGGGGGGGGGGGGGGCACACCTCATCAATGAGGGTACCTGCATAATGAACATTTGCAAACATAACCTTGGATTTTATCCCACATACTTAAAATAAAATAAAATAAAAAAAGAAAATGGGCAGGTAGAAAAATAGACGAGAGATGGGGCGACTCAACAGCAATACAGGTTTATTACAGAGAAGAGACCTGTGGAGCTCATCCGATTACAGACTAAGGACAGTTTTTAGGGGTTTGGAGAAGGGGTGCTGGTTAGTTGGTTGCTAAGGTGGAAGGGGTAGTTAAAAAGAAGACTTGTGTTTGGCTAGCTGCTGCTTAACAGGATGCACTCTGCTGGAAAGTTTCCATCCAGGTTTGTGTTAGCAAAACGGCAGGGACTATCTACGATAATGTTCCTAAGGCCAACAGAAACCTGTATAATGGGTCCTAGGGCATTCATTATAATGTTTTTTGTTTTATGTATATTTGAAATATTTTATTAATAAATAAAGTTATGCATGTATTTAGGTATGGGTCTATTTTCAGTACTTTTTTGAGGAAAAAATGAATTATTTCAATATACACATTTAGTTAATTTTTTTTAGTTTCAGATATTTCTTCTTTATTTATATATTTTATTGTTACTATTTCATTTTATTTTGTTTTAGTTGTGGGGTACTTGTGAAGATTCACCACATGAGGAAATTGCATGTAGGTGAGGTTTGGGCTTCCAGTGAGCCCTCTCTCCCCCTGGAAGTGGACATGGTACCCAGTGTGTGGTTGTGTGTCCCTTATCTCGCTTTCCTCCTCCTTTCTTGTAGCGGTATCCAGTGTCTGTTGTTCCCACCTTTGTGCCCATGGCTCCAGTGATCAGAGCCCACTTATGAGTGAGAGCATGTGGTGTTCCATTTTTTGTTTCTATGAGAGTGCACTTAGAATGATGGTCCCAGCTGCATCCATGTTGCTGCAAAGGCTATGATTTTGTTCTTTTTTATGGCTGCATAATATTCTGTCATGTATATGTGCCACATTTTCTGTAACCAGTTCACTTTTGACGGGCATCAGGTTGGTTCCATGTTTTTTGCTTCTGTGAATTGTGCCACAATAAACATATATGCACAGGTGTCTTTTTGGTAGAGCAATTTATGTTCCTTTGGGTATACTTCCAGAAGTGGGATTGCTGGATCATATGGTTGCTCAATTTTTAGTTCTTTGAGAAAATTTCACACTGTTTTCCACACGGGTTGAACTAACTTACATTCCTACCAACAGTGTAGAAGCCTTCCTTTTGCTCTGCAGTTTCACCAACATCTGTTGTCTTTTGACTTTTTAATGACAGCCATCCTGACATCCTTGTGGTATCTCATTACAGTTTTGATTTGTGTGTCTCTGATGATTAGTAAGGCTGAGAATTTTTAATGTGTCTGTAAGCTGCTTATGTGTCATCTTTTGAGAACTGTCTCTTCATGTCCCTTGCCCACTTTTTAATGGGTTTTTTTTCTGTCAATTTTTTTGAGTTCTTTGTAGATCCTGGATATTAGACTTTGTCAGATGTATAATCTGCAAATATTTTTTTCCCATTCTGTGGGTTGTCTCTTTACTCTCTTGATGGTTTCGTTGGCTGTGCAAAAACTTTTTAGTTTGATAAGGTCTTACCTGTCAATTTTAACTTTCACTGCCTTTGCTTTTGAAGAGTTGGCTATGAATTTTTACCTACTCTAAAGTTCAGGAGGCTGTTCCTAAGTTTTGTTCTAAGATTCTTTTTTTTTTTCAACTTTAAAAATTTTTTTATTTTAAAATTGTGGGGTACATTTCAGGGTTAGGTATACAAATACTCACTGTGCAGGTACCCTTATTAATGAGGTGTGACCCCCTTCCCCAGGCAGATTTCCACTACTGTCAAGATTCTTATTGTTTAAAGTTTCACATTTAAGTCTTTGATCCATATTGAGTTAATTTTTGTATATGGTGATAGGTAGAGGCTCAGTTTCATTCTTCTGCATGTGGCTAGCTAGTTTCTCCAGCACCAACTGCTAAATATGGTTTTTTTCCCCCCAATGTTTATTCTTGTTGGCTTTGTCGAAGATGAGTTGGTTGAAGTTCTGCGGTTTTATTTCTGGACTCTCTGTTCTGTACATTTGTCTATGTGTCTATTTTTGTACCAGTACCATTCTGTTTTGGTTACTATAGCTTTGTAGTAAAGTTTGAAATTTGAAAGTGTGATGACTTCAGTTTTGTTCCTTTTGCTGAGGATTGCTTTGGCTATTTGGGCTCATTTTTGCTCCCATATGAATTTCTACATTGTCTTTTCTAGGTCTGCAAAAAGTAATGCTGGCAATTTGAAGGAAATTACATTGAATCTGTAGATTACCTTAGGTAGACATCTGATGATATTGATTCTTCCAAACCATGAGCATGGAATTTTTTCCATTTTTTGTGTCATCCCTGATCTCTTTGAGCAGTGTTTTGTAGTTCTCGTTGTAAAGATATTTTGCCTCTTAGGTTAAATGGATGCCGAGGTATTTTATTTTTTATGTGGCTATTGTGAATGAGAGTGTGTGTTTTTATTTGGTTCTCAGTCTACTTATTTTTGGTGTATAGAAATGTAACTGTGTTTTTGCACACTGATTTTGTATCCCGAGACTTTTACTGTAGTTGTTTATAAGTGCGAGGAGTTTTCTGACAGATTCTCTAAGGCTTTCCAGGTATAGAATCATATCATCTGCAAAGAAGGATAACCTAACTTCCTCTTTTCTTATTTGGATACCCTTAATTTCTTTCTTCTGCCTGATTACTCTTGCTAGGACTTCCAGTATTATATTGAATAGGAGTAGTGAGAGTGGGCATCCTTGTGCTGTTCTGTTCTTAGGGGGGATGCTTCCAGCTTCTGCTCATTAAGTATAATGTTAGCTGCTGGTTTGTCATAGATGGCTCTTATTATTTGAGGTTCCTTCTATGCCTAAGTATTCAAGAGTTTTTATGAAGAAGGGGTGTTGTATTTTTTGAATGATTTTTCTGCATCTAATGAAATAGTCATGTGGTTAATGTAATGGATTATGTTTATTGATTTATGTATGTTGACATTGTTGCATTGTTTTTAACCACCCTGATTTCTTCATTGGGAATACATTTGACTTGGATACTGAATCTTTATTGTCTGTACTTCTTAGTATCATCTTCCATCTCATTTTGCATTTTAATTCCTTTTGTTCCTTCTTTATTTCACTTGGACCAGACATTACATTGCAGCATGTTGTCTTTATAATTTATTATATTGTCATTTGGGCAACATGTTGTTTCTTCATAATTTTCTTTCATAAAAGAAATGGTAAAGTATTACATATTTACTAATAGGCAGGGTAAGTGGTTTCCTCTTCATCTGTTCCCCTGACTACTTGGGCATTGGTAAAATCCCCTACTCAGATCCTCAACTGGAATACTGGTTGATAATTTATAGTTTCTCTTTAAATTCCCACCCTCCAACAGGCATCACTTTAGGGTGTCTCTTTGGATTTAGTTTTATTTTCTCCTGAGAGGGGCCTTATAACTTTCCATCTCAATATATGCCATTTCTTGACGTTTTCTATTTCTATATTGCTGTTTTAACTCTAAAATGTTAGATCTCTAATATAGTGTTGTATTATTGTTAGCTTTCTTTACTTCACATTTCTTGTTGTGTTGGTTTCCAGAAGTTAGTTTCTGAAGAGATGTAGAAAAAGAGACACTGGGACACTGTTTCCTGTTCTGAAGGATAGCTGCTAAATTTTCTGCTCTGAGTCTCTGTGAAGCATTTAGAAAGTTGTAAGGGTACAAACTTTTCCTGCATTTGTATTTAACTTGATAGGTATGTTCTACTTATGCAGCAAAATATGCACGTGCAACAATGTCAGATTCTGAAGTCAGCTCCATTGATCATGCAATTAGTAGAAAATCCTCTCATTTTCAGACAGTAAGATGGCATTGTCATCATTTTCTGTTATGATTTGCAGTCTTTTTTGGTGTTTTTATGGATTTATTAGTGAGAAATTGAAAGAGACCAAACCTGAAATGTAAAGCTATGTCTCATACTTCTGAGTTATAAAATTGCCATGAATATTTTAGTTGACTGATCTGAGTAGACGAAAAAAATCTGTAATTTGGAAGTACTCAATGACTTACTTGGTCAAAAGTCACAAATAGGAAGAGCATGATATTCAACCCCAACTCACAAGATAATTTGTAAAAGAAGTAACTAAAATAAACTCAATTATGAAGGAGAGCTGACAGTCATGCAGGTCAGCCAGGCCCTTGCTTTATTCTTCCTAATGTCCTATCAGCCCCTTGTCATATTCATTTTCATTAACACTTGTATCTGAGGCCAGAAAGAGGTGACATTTCAATCTGTCAACTTCACTGCTCATTAGTGACTCATATAAAGGAAGTAACGGGGAGGATCAAAGGCTAAATTGAGGTTATAAGTTTTCTGTGGCTCTTACTTACCCTGCTGTACCATTAGCACAGATAATAGACAGGGAACTGTATTAAAGTATTTAGAGTTCATTGGAAGGAATACATGGTGAAAATCTGAAGAAAGGTTGAGAACCTAGATGTGATATTTCTATTTGAAAGTGATGGGAGACAAAGGCATGCATAAGAACTACTATGACTCAGCGCAGTGTTGCATACAGATGAAATGATCAATGATCTTTGTGTGGTAGAGAAAAAAAGGATATACTAGATGACATTTAAAACCCACATCAAATGGTGAGGTGCTGAAAGAGGACAGATAAGTCATCTTTAAGGATGTGCTTAATTCACCTGTGAGAATCACAGTGTGCACATCTGTGCAGGGAACATATTTGAAGAAAGTAAAAATATTTGCAATAGAACTAACACTACTTTCAGGTCAGCAGAATGTACCTCTGATTAATCATCTGTTCTGCTTTTCACTAGAACTTCTAAGGTATAAATCCTAAAGGTACAGTGCATGGAATTTAAATATAACTTTGGATTTATTTTTTCCTTGATACATTATGCATCTTTCATCAAACACTATTTGATAATTTTGGTTTTTTCAAAAAAGTACCAACATGAGAATAAAATCATGGGGCATTATAATGATCAAATCAAATAATCTGAGTGAAAAGACTAAGGAAACAGTAACGTGCTATGTAAATATGAGGAATTCTGCTTTCATAATAAATTTTCTATCACATTTTATTATTGTCAATGTTTATATATAGCACAGACATTTTATCTTCTTTCCTTTCTGTATGAGAATTTTAAAATAACTTTAATTTGCATTATATGAAGACCACTTTTAAAGCAGGATGCCTGTGAAAATCAATCAATCTTTAAAACTTCAGTACATCTATTTCACAATACAGTTGAGGAATTATAACAATCTACACAAAGTTGTGAAAGAAACCATGCAGCATCAAATGTAATGTAATAGGATTTCAAGTTAGGATCAGAGTAACTCTTTGAACTTGATGTGGGCTTTGAAGGGTACACGATAATTTACATTTGGCTATAAAAGTAGTGTTCCCTTTAACAGTTTGAAGCCTCACTTCCTGAAATGATCAGCCACTTTTAAGGCAGTTTATATCTACTTTTAAAGATACTTCTTAAGTTTAGAGTGGTCTCAGAGGGCAGTAGCAGACATAGTGGTTAAGAACTCAGCTTTTAGAGTCAGCCTGGAAGACAAGTCATTTTTGCTTTCTTCATCCTATAAAACCT
Organism: Carlito syrichta; assembly: GCF_000164805.1. Classification (NCBI taxonomy): domain Eukaryota; kingdom Metazoa; phylum Chordata; class Mammalia; order Primates; family Tarsiidae; genus Carlito; species Carlito syrichta. The sequence continues at coordinate 18,321 of NW_007201368.1, read as the reverse complement.
CCTCTGCTATACCTTGTTGCTATACCATTATCTCTTCTTGGAGTTTTGCGATAGATTCCCAATTGCTCTCCCTCATTTTATCTTTTTCCTCTCATGCTCTATTTCCAATACTGCAGCTATTATGATCTTTTAAAATCCTAAAACGGATCCTAGTTTTGTTCAAACTTCCCAAGATTGACTATTTCACTTAGAGCCTAAAAATTCCTCTGACCCCTATGACCTCAACTATTCTTTCCACATTGGCTCAGTCTACTAAAGACATATTCGCCTCCTTGTTGTTCTTAAAACATGCCAGAACATGTTTCTAGAACACTCATTGTCTCCTTAGAATTGTTATAGACTGTTCCTTCTTCCTTGCATGCTCTTCCTCCAAGTATCTACAGGATTAAATTCCTCACTTCCTTTCTGTCTTTGTTTAAATGTTGCCATTTAAATGAGGATTGCCTTACCTTTAAAATTGCAAAGTCACCTCTTCTAGCTTATTTTACTCTATTGTTTTTTGTTTCCATAGCAGTTAGCTTCTAATATATTCTATAATTTACTAATTTATTATGACCATTGTTTAGTATATCTCTCCTTCCAGTAGAATATAAGTTTTGTTAGCCAGGCTCGGTGGCTCAGCCTGTAATCCCGCGCCTTTGGAAGGCTGAGGTGAGTGGATTGCCTGAGCCCGTGGGTTCGAGACCCGCCTAGGCAGCGAGACCTCATCTCTACAGTAAATCAAAAAATCAGCTGGGTGTGGTAGTGCACGCCTGTAATTCCGACTACTTGGAAGGCTGAGGCAGAAGGATCACCGGAGCCCAGCAGGTTGAGGCTGCGGTAGCCGGGAGCGGCCACTGCACTTTAGTCTGGACGACCGAGTGAGACTCCAACTCAAAAAAAAAAAAAAAAAAAGTTTTGTTAACTGTTATATCTGAAGTTTCCAGGCTATTGTAGAATATTCTAGGGCTTTAATAAATACATGAATGCAAATGATTAGATTAGCAGTGTCTGATGCGTGGTGACACACAAATGTTAGCAGGAGTATCACTAGAATCTGAGCTCCATGGTAGAAAGTTCTTTGTCTTCTTCACTTAGAAGAGTACCTGGCACATACCAGTGCTCAATAAACAGTTGAAAAAAAAGAGAAATAAAAAGATAATGCAGACAGTGTGAAGATGACTTGTGAGTACAGAGCAAATTCTGTCTTAGTAGACCACAGGGTTCCTACTGAATAGTACACACAATCTAGTGGAAGGGTTATGCCTGAGGGCAGAGAGAGAATGATGTGTCAAGGATGGATCAAAGAATGTCAAGGTTGTTCTGGAAGAGGTTCACCTTATGTGGCTCTGAAATTATTCCACACATAATTTGCTACATGAGTGATATATGTTTTGTTGTGTTAAATGTTTGAAGTGTCTTCCCTCTTTCTTACAGAATATGACCCCATACCTTATCAGACCCCATGTGTAAGTTACTGCCCTGAGTTTGACAGATACTTTGAGAGCTTAGACCTTGGCAGGCTATACACTATCAGTGTCTCAGAAGATCCAGAGATCAGACTTTGACAAGACCAGTGCCCTGTTAGCCTTCAAGCTGACCACTGAAGCCTCATCTGCCACTACTACCAATATTAGTATGTAGGGACCTTATGTGTCCTGTGGAGAACTGCTGGTAAAAAGATACATCTCAGACTTTAATTAGACTTTTCTTTCCAAAGAAACTTGCTTCCATCCTAATAAAGCAACTAGATTTTAATAATTTTGAACTCACTCGCTATGTGGTTAATGTGTTTTGTCTATTGAGTATGTTCCCTGTGAGATCTGTTGATGTTATTCTCCCCCTCTTGACGCATTGTAAAGCAAAATGAAAGAAAAAAAGAATCTTTTTGTATGGCAATAATTCATGAAGTCGTACTTTGGTTATCTCTTCACCAAATACCATACAACCCAAGAGGGAAAGCATTTTGTGTGTATTGGTAATATGAGAATAAAATTTAGGAGGGATTGGATCAAAGATGAAGAAAACAATCAGACATCATTTTCTAAGAGGCAAAATTGAAGCCACAGGAATGGATGAGAAATGGAAGGGAGTAAATAAATGACTTTAAAACATCATGGGGTTTGAAGATTGCTCATCAATGATTCAACAACTGAATATGTGGCTAAACATATGGGGCAGGACATAAAATATAAATTATTTTTTGTTCTTAGAAAAATGTCTTGCACACAGTAAACTCATATATATACATATATACATATGGAGATATGTGTATGTGTGCGTGTATATATGTATTTATATAAATATATTTATATCTTGCAGGCATCCCAGGCATTTGTTTTCAACTAACATATATATATGGTTGAATATGAATACCTGAAAGATATAGGATTCTATCTAAAGGCATGGAAAATATAATTGCAAACTATTTAAAAACAGTGTGATTTCAAGTAATATATGTTAAAGTGAAGACAAAATTCAGTGCAGTCAAGTAGTTCATGATACATGAAAAATGATACACAAAAATATGTATTTAAGTGAAGATATTCTTTCAACAGTTTTATTATATTGCATGTGATTTCCTTAAAATATGAACAAGTTGGATCTACATTAGCTAAGTGCTTATGGTTTATATGCTTGTATTTCCTTAATGTTTATGTTTTCTGTATTAGACTATTTCAGATTTCCGAAGGATGAAGATTATTACTTTAGTTTAATTTGCATTTTCTGGGAAGGTTGAGAGTGGGGACAACAAGAACAACATTGTGGCAGGAAAAAAAGGATATTGCTTAAAAACTCTTCATAAGTATAAAAAGTATCATTTGTATGCATTAATCTGATTTGACATTTATACATTAACATTTCATGAATTGATATATTTAGCACAAGGTATGTGAATTTAATTGTGCATATCTCAATTTATTGTTAGTAATAAAAATATTAATAATTGCCTACTGTACAAAAGATAAACACATTTTTGTGACCACTACACACCTTTCTGATTTAATTATGTTTCAGTAGGTGCCTTCCAAACCTATTTTGAGTTGTATGCATAATTAATTCAAGAAGGTGATATTTAAAACTCTGTTCACAGGTGGCTGAGACTTGTGAGATGTCAATCACCATCAGAGTATGGTTGGAGAAAGAAGTAGTTAATAGAGAACTAAACTCAGAGTTGAAATACAGCTATTTAAAATCTTTTTTTTTTTTTTGAGTTGGAGTCTCACTCTGTCACCCAGACTGGAGTGCAGTGGCCGCTTCTGGCCACCACAGCCTCGACCTGCTGGACTCCGGCGATCCTTCCGCCTCAGGCTTCCAAGTAGCTGGAACTACAGGTGCACGCTACCATGCCCGGCTAATTTTTTGATTTATTGTAGAGATGATGTCTTGCCAAGTTGCCCAGGCAGGTCTCGAACCCGTGGGCTCAGGCAATCCACTCATGTCAGCCTCCCAAAGGCACGGGATTACAGGCTGAGCCACCGAGCCCGGCTTAAAATCTTTAAACTAAGGGCAACCCCATGCTCATTTTACATTAAACTTATCAAGCATGTGGATATATTTTGAGATTTTAAAGTATAACAGTGAGAACAGAGGTCTCACAAGTTTGGACAGTTCTAAACCATAGATCCTGGGTTTTAAAATACTATTATTAGTTATAGTAAATGTCTTTATGTCTCATTTTAAACATAGATTATCCAATATTATATTTTAAGAAGCGTATGTTTTTAAAAAGTCAACTATTTACTTGGAATATACATATAAAATGATAAAGCTAAGAAGTTTGCTAAATCACGCTCCTGCTCCAATTAGTGTCACACTCCCTACCCAATTATTTTCTAGTGCAATGAATGTGCTATGTTTATCCATCTCTCAAAAATGGTCTTTTAGAGATTTTTGAGAAATTCTATTTCAATGTTTATTTATTGTCATTGTCAAGTAATGTTTCTGTACATAGAGTAAGCTAAGATTATCTTCATCTTCCATTGCATACACACATGCACATATTCCAAAACAGAATCTAAAGAGGTGTGTTTTTGTTCAATGACTATCTTGCAGAGTTCTTTTTTTTTTTTTTGAGTTGGAGTCTCACTCTGTCACCCAGACTGGCCACGCAGCCTCAACCTGCTGGGGCTCTGGCGATCCTTCCACCTCAGTCTTCCAAGTAGCTGGAACTACAGGCGTGCGCTACCATGCCCGGCTAATTTTTTTGATTTTATTGTAGAGATGAGGTCTCGCCAGGTTGTCCAGGCGGGTCTCGAACCCGCGGGCTCAGGCAATCCACTCACTGCAGCCTCCCAAAGGCACGGGATTACAGGCTGAGCCACTGAGCCCGGCTGCAGAGTTCTTTTATAGTTGAGGATTTTAGGTCTTTAAAGCCCTGAACAAATCTGGGTTTAAGGGGGCCCATTCATTATCCAGTTGCTCTTAGACTTCAGATTGTCACAGAGTCTGCCTCCACTGGGATGTGAAACAGCTCGTCCCTTTCTGCATACACCAGTAGTTGACTTCGGTACATTTCCTCACTTTTTTCTTTGTAACATAGCCTTAAAAAATATTGCCAGCTAAAGGCTGTACAGTTGACCCTTGACTGACGTAGGTTTCAATTGTGTAGGATCTACTTATATGTAGATTGAAGATACAGTGTTGGTTGGAATGTGAAACTCAGATAATAAGTATACACCTGTTCTCAGGGACTGACTGAAAGACTTGAGTATGGCCAGGTAAGGTGGTTCAAGCCTGTAATACCAACACTTTGGGAGGCCAAGGTGAGAGGATTGCCTGGACTCAGGAGTTTGAGACCAGCCTGGGCCATCTGGCAAGACCTCGTCTCTACAATAAATCAAAAAATTAGCTGTGTGGGGTAGTTTTGGCTACTTGGAAGGCTGAGGTGGAAGGATTGCCTTAGCCCAGCAGGTCAAGGATGCAGTGGCTCTGAGCGAGCCACTGCACTCCAGCCTGGGTGACGGAGTGAGACTCCAACTCAAAAAAAGTAAAAGAAAAAGAAAAAGCGACTGGAGTATTCATAGATTTTGGTATTGGGGAGGAGAGTCTTAGAACTAATCCTCTGTGTATATTGAAAAATGGTTGTATCTCCCAAACTGTTTTTCATCTTCATGTGGCCATATGATTAAATTCCAGGAAATAAGATGTAAGTGGAAGAATGTGGGACTTCTGGGAAAAACCTTTAAACAAGTAGGTACTGTAATATAGATATAAGACTAGAGCTCTAACAACTATCTTGGTCCTTGAAATGACCTTCAATATGGAAACCATGCATAAAAGATGGCAGAGTATCAAGATTGTAGATTGGGCTCTGTGTAACATCATGAAGCTGCCAAACCAGCTCTGGTCTTCTTATTTCTGGACTTCATGATGAGAGTGAAATAAGCTTCCCTCTTGTCTAAGCTACTGCTATTTTTTCTCTTTGTTACATGCAGCTGAATCTAATTTTAACTGACACATCACATTAGGGCTATGTGTACCACTCCAGAAGGTGGACCAACTCTAAACTTTCTTCCATAACACCTTGTCCTTATGCCTAAAATCTCAACACTAAAATTAAGTTATTTGAGGAGTTAAAGCATTATTTCCAAGTGTTTCTATTGAGATTCATAAAGTTCATAAAGGATGAACGAGCAATTTTGATTAATGAGAGTATATGAGTAGAGCTTTAAGAGTGGTAGAAATGGTGATTTGAGTAATAATAGTACCATGGACAACTGAAGTTGCATCTGTGACAAAAAGGAAAGAGACTGGGCATTACAGATAAGTTCACTGCTTATCTGTAAACAGGATCTCATGGAAAATACCTCTTTTAAGTAAAGTTTCACCCTAGAAATGATATGAAGTACAACCATCTTCAAAATCTATCAGATTGGGGGATTTCCAGCAAGATGGTGATGGAACAGGTTGGACTGTGAGAACTCCTGTAAAAGCAAGCATCCATAAAAATTGTGCATGAGTGGATGTGTGCTGGTGGGTGAGTGAGAGTCCATCTGAGGAGAGACTTGGGTTCATGTGCCCAGGGCTCTCCTTCAGAGGTGACTGCAACCCCTCACTGCCCTGAGATTGGAGTCCCTGGTGTGTAAGATTGTCTGCTGTTCTTGGAACTCTCCTGAGAAAAGGCTGCAGAATACAGTTGATCCTCACCACCTGGTGCCCAGCCCACACCATCACCTGTAACAGCAGAGCAGCATGAGCCCTGGATCCATGGAGTGAGTAGGTTGGGAGAGCTGGAGAGGAGCCCCACCACTGGTGAGGAAATGCTGACCAGCACCATTTTCTCTGTCGGGGGACCAGGCAGAGACTTGCATTGCCCCACCCAGCCCCACCCAGTCTCCAACCTGGGACCTAGAGTTTATCTCATCAAATTTGGAGAGACAGGCTCCCTTCCCCCATGATGGAACAGGCACAGACATATCAGATCTGAGTGGAAGACTGGACAACAGAGGCAGCAAGCCAGGTGAGTCCAGATCTGATCCACTCTCCTCCCACAGTAGTCTGTAAGGTATCTGACCCATGCTGAGAGTAATCTTATCAGTCTTCACTGAAAGCAGAAGGGAGGGGCTGGAGACCAGAGATGAAAGGAAATTGAACATAGGGAGTTTTGTTTTTCTTTGTTTTTTATTTGCTTTTTTGTTTACTTGTTTTAGGTTTTTTTTTCTTCTCTCTTTCTTTCTGTGTTTGATTGCGTTTTCATACTTGCTTTGTTTCTGTTATTTTAATGCTTTTTTAAAGACCTCCTGTTTTTGAGGAAGACTACAACAATAGGGAGTGTTTTGTTGGTTTCTGTGTTTGTATGATTGTCTGTATGTTTTTGTTTTTTGAAATCTTTTCTGTCTATGTTTGTGTCTCTTTTAGTTGGTATGCCTGTCTGTTTTCCCTCTTCTTTCTCTTTCTCTCTCTCTTCACTTTCCTCTCTTCCCCCTCCTTCCTTTTTTCATGCATTTCCTTTTTCTTACCTCATTTTGCTTTCAGGGGATAAACCTATACCCTGACAACATGGACAGATTGTAAGGCAGTGGGAAGTGGGTTCCAGGGGACCCAGTCAGCAAATACTGGGATCTGCAGATAGTTTCTAAATCACAGCTCTCCCCTCAATGAAATCTCAAAACTGCAAAAAGTACAGCCCCAACCCCCAGTCCAGCTTCAGAACTGAACAAAGCCAGAGGATCTATATAAAAAAGAATAAGAGATTGAGCAAACAGAAGTAAAAGCTACCACCCTCCATCCCTGAACAACAGAATTAAAGAAGAGGTAAAAAAAGGGGGGGGGAAGGGAATGGGGGGAGGAAAGTGTACACAAATGAAGAAAAACCAAAGGAAGAATATAGTTTTCACACAGACCTTTGGGAGGCCAACCACTGAGAATACAGACTTTGGAATGCAAACTATGAAGAGCCCCCAGAATGACTGTTCTCAAATCACAACTCCAGATATCAAGATACTAATAGAATAAATAGAAATCAGGAGAGACAAGAGGAAAGAATGAAGGAGTTGATAACTGAGATAACAGCAATAAAGAATACAGTGAATGAAATAAATAACAAACTGATAAGCATGGAAAGCAGAATTAACCAAGCAGAAGAATCTCAGAGCTTGAGGACCAAAATATGATACTAACCCAAACTGTTCAAAACATTCAAAAGAAGCTTAAAAAGACAGAACAAAACCTTCAAGAGATGAATGATTATTTCAAGAGGCTGAGCCTAGGATTAATTGGAATTTCTGAGGCATATAGAGAGACAGAGACCACCCTGGAACAAACATTCCTTGAAATTATCCAAGAAAACCTCCCTCACCTCATCAGTGACATGACCATTCAAACACAAGAGATTCAGAGAACCCCTGCAAGACAATAAATGAGAAGACCAACATCTAAATACATAGTAATTTGCTTACACAAAATAAGTATAAAAGAAAAAAATCCTAAAGGAAATTTGAGAAAAAAGTCAGACTACATACCAGGGAAGACCAATTAGAATAGCAGCAGACATATCTACAGAAACACTTAAAGCTAGGAGAGATTGGAGCCCAATCTTCAAAGTTCTCAAAGATAAACAATTTCAACCAAGAATTACCTACCCAGCTAAACTAAGATTCATCAGTGATGGAGAACTAAAATCCTTCCCAGACATTCAATCCCTTAGAGATTACACTGCCACAAGACCAGCTCTACAAGAAACACTTAGGAAAGTATTAAACACAGAAGAAAGGAAAAAATGAATGGCAATGCCCTTCACAAGAATGCAAGAAAAAGATTAAAAACACACATGAATCAAACCAAAAATCAAAAGAAAGATAACAAACAAACAGCAGCATCAGTAACAAACTCTATAAGAACCTCATAACAGGGATAAACTCTCACATCTCAATAACTAGCCTGAATGTGAATGAACTAAATGCACCACTGAAAAGACATAGAAAAGAAAATTGGATAAAATATCATGAGGCTACAATATAATATTGTCTCCAAGAGATTCATCTCACCAGAAAGGTCATTCACTGACTCAAGGTCAGGGGATGGGAAACAAAATTTCAGGCAAATGGAACACAAAAGAAAGTAGGAGCCATGATCTTAATATCAGACAAAATACCCTTTAAAAACTATCAAAAATTCAAAAAGATACAGAAGGTCATTACATAATGATAAAAAGTTCAATCCATCAACAAGAAATATCCACCCTAAACATATATGCACCCAACATAGGAGCACCAGTATTCATAAAACAGCTTCTAAGAAAACTTAAAAAGATATTGATTCCAACATTATCATAGCTGATGTAAATACCCCATTCACAACCCTAGACAGATCATCAAGAAAAAAATCAACAAGGAGATCTAGAACCTCAACATTGCACTTCACCAAATGAACTTAATTGACATCTACAGAATACTCCACCCAACAACCATGGAATATACATTCTACTCATCACCACATGGAATGTACCCTAAGATCAATCACATTCTTGGCCATAAACCAAGCATAAACAAATTCCATAAGATTGAAATACTGCTATGCTCCTTCTTAGACTACAGTGGAATACAAATAAATATCAACACTAACAAAGTTCCCCCTAAACCCACAAGGTCACAGAGACTAAATAGCATGATCCTAAACAACTCCTAGGTCAACACGGAAATCAAAACAGAGATTAAAAGATTCCTAGAAACAAATGAAAATGAAGAAACATCTTACCAAAACCTCTGAGATGCCATGAAATCAGTACTAAGAGAGGAATTCATATCTCTATAAACATAAATGAAGAAAATGAAAGACCACAAATTAACAGCCTGACAAATCACCTAAGGAGGCTGGAAAAGCAAGACCACCAAAACCCTAATTTCAGCAGAAGAATCCAGATCACCAAAATAAAGGCCCAAATTTGGGACATAGAAGACAAAAATATAATACAAAAAATCAACAAAACGGAAAGCTGACTCTTTGAAAGGATAGACAAGATTACTGAATCCCTAGCTCCATTGGCAAAGATAAAAATAAAAAAATTTAAATAAACATAATCAGAAATGCAAACGATAAAGTCACAACTGACCCCAAAGAAATACACAAGATTATCAGAGACTGCTAAGTACATTTGCATGGAAACAAACTCAAAAACCTAAAGGAAATGGAGGACTTTCTGATATCACACAACCTCCCCAGGTTAAAACAAGAAGAAATCAAGACCCTAAATAAAACAATAACAATTCAAGAAATTGACTATACCATAAGAAAACTTCTATAGAAACAAACAAACAAACAAAACAAAACAAAACAAAAAACCCCAGACCAGATAGCTTTCCAGCAGAATTCTACAAAACATACAAGGAGGAACTTATATCAATCCTATTGAAAGTAATCTAATCAATTGAGAAAGATGGAACTCTCCTCAAATCTTTTATGAATCTAACATCATATTGGTACCCAAATCAGGTAAAGATTCAACAAAGAAAGAGAACTCAGGCCAACATCCTTGATGAACATAGATGCTAAAATTCTCAACAAGATCCTAGAAACCCGATTCAACAACACATCTAAAAAACCATCCACCATGACCAAATAAGCTTCATCCTCAGGATACAGGGCTAGTTTAACATTCACAAAACCATAAGCATAATTAAATGCATCAACAGATGTAAAAGCAAAAACCACATGATTATATCATTAGACATGGAAAAAGCTTTTGATAAATTCCAGTAGCCCTTCTTGACAAAAACCCTCAAAAATCTAGGCATAAATCGAACATATAAAATACTAAGAGCCATCTACAAGAAACCCACAGCCAGCATACTGCTAAACAGACAGGAATTGGAACCATTTCCCCTGAAAACTAGAACATGACAAGGAAGTCCATTCTCACCCCTCCTTTTCAACATAGTTTTGGAAGTCCTAGCTAGAACAATCAGACAAGAAAAGGAAATCAGGAAGTCAAGTTATCCCTCTTTGCAGATGACATGATGCTATACCTCAAAAACCCAAGAATCTGTTAAAGACCTCCTTGCACTGATAAAGGACTTTGGCAAAGTCTCAGAGTATAAATTAATGTGCAAAAGACAGTCACATTTCTATACACCAATAATAAACAAACAGAAACTCAAATAAAAACACAATTCCATTCACAATAGCCCCCCCACACACACCTTGGCATCTTCTAACCAGAGGTGTGAAAGACCATAACAGTGAAAACAACAAAACACCGCTCAAAGAAATCAATGATGATGCAAACAAGTAGAAAAATATTCCATGTTCATGGATTAGAAGAATGAATACTGTTAAGATGTCCATCCACCCTACCCCAGGCAATCTACAGATTTAACACAATATCCATTAAATTACCAGCAGCATTCCTCTCAGACCTGGAAACAATACAGGAATTCATGTGGTAACATAAATGACCATGAATAGCCAAAACAATCCTCAACAAAGAAAACAAAGTGGGAGTTGTCACACTCCCAGACTTTAAGCTTTATTATGCAGTTGCAGTAATCAAAATAGCCTGGTATTGGTACAAGAACAGGTATAGCGACCAATGTAACAGAATAGAGATTCCAGAAGCAAAACATCAATTTTTCAACCAACTCATCTTCAACAAAGCCTCCACCACCAACCAATGGGGAGAGGAGAACCTATTCAGTAATTGGTGCTGGGAAAACTGGTTGACCATATGCAGAAGATTGAAGCAAGACCCCTACCTATCATCATACACAAAAATCAATTCTAAATGGATTAAAGACCGAAATGTAAATCCTCAAACTATAAGAATCTTAGAAAATGCAGGAGAAACCCTTAGGAAAATTGAAACTGGCAACCATTTTCTGATCCAAACCCCAAGTGCCCATGCCATAAGAGATAAGATAGACAAGTGGGACCTCATCAAACTGACAAGGTTCTGCAAAGCCAAAGAAATCAAGAGAGTGAGGAGACAGCACACAAACAGGGAAAAAATATTTGCCAACTGTATGTCTGACAAAGGCCTAACATTTAGGAACTACAAGGAACTCAAACACCCTGAAAAGAAAAAAACAAACAGCCCCATTACAAAGTGGGCAAAATATATGAATAGACACTTCTCAAAAGAAGACACACAAGCAGCCAACAGATACACGAAAAACTGCTCAGCCTCACTAGTCATCAAAGAAATGCAAATTAAAACTATACTGTGATACCACCTAACTCCAGTCAGAATGGCCATCATCAATAACTCAAAAAACAACATGCTGGAGAGGATGTGGGGAAAAGTGAACACTTCTACACTGTCAGTGGGAGTGTAAACTAATACAACCTCTGTGGAAAACAGTTTGGTGATTCCTAAAAGATCTAAAAATCGACCTTCCATTTGACTCCTCAATCCCCCTCCTGGGAATATACCCAGAGGAACTCAAATCACTCTATGAAAAAGACACCTGCACATGTATGTTTATTGCTGCATTATTCACATTAGCAAAATCATGGAACCAACTGTGCTGCCCATCGAGAGAGGACTGGATGAAAAAAATATGGTCCATATACATGATGAAGTATTACGTGGTCATTAAGAAGAACAAAATTGTGAACTTCATAGCAACTTGGATGGACTCAGAGGTTATAATACTGAGTGGTCTATCACAGAAACAAAGGACTGAATTTATATTACATAGTCTCACTCATAAGCAGACCTTGAATAACTATCGTAATACTATAAGAAAAGGATTGACATAGTAGGAAACTGCAGGGTGGGGGAGGGAGAGGCAGGATTGGCAGGAGTGGAAATCTGCCAGAGGAGAGGGGGCACACCTCATCAACAACGGTGCCTGCATAATGAACATTTGTATACCTAACCCTGAGTTGTTTCCCACATATTTGAAATGAAAAACTTATTAAAATTTCTATTAGATTAAAGAATTTGAAAATAACTCAATGTCTTCATATTTAATTAACTGTGCTTAAACTATTAATATTCCATGATATTTTAAAATTTCTAATATTTCTATTCTACTCATGTCATTGATATCTTATATTACCTGAAACATCATACTTTTCTTATAACTAGGTTTCTCTTGTCACCTGAAAACCATGTTCTAAGACTTGCTTCAGTGTCCATTTTTGCACATCCCTTATCAAATTTTAAAAATGAGATTTTATGACACTAGGGTGACAGATGGAGAGAAGGCAGGCTCTGGAACCAGATTGCCTGGATTTGAACCTCACTCTATCACTTACTAACTATGTGACAATGAGAAAATTGTTTAACCTCACTGTACTTCATTTTTATCATTTATAGAAAGGGAATAATAATAGTACCTACCTAACAGGTTTGTAGTAAGAATTAACTAAACTAAATTTTATAAAATTTGTAGAATCCTGCCTATGTGTTTGCTAAATACATTAAATATGATTTCAGCGAGTACATGGGCAGAATGTAGGAATGAAACATGGGCTTTGGATTCTAATATGGGTTCTGCTACCTTCTGGTTGTGTTATCTTGATCTACTTAAATTCTCTGAGACTCAAGTTCCTAACTTTTAAATGGGAATAATAAAACTGACCTCACAGGGTTGTTATAATGAGTAAATAGGATTGCCAGGTAAAATACAGAATATCTGGCTAAATTTGATTTCAAAAAAAGAATGAATAATTTTTCACTGTAAATATATCCCATGCAATATGTGGGATATGCTAAACTAAAAAATTTTATTGTAATTAAAATGTAGCTGGGCATACTGTCTTTTTACTTCCCTATTATAACCCTATTAATAAATGGGTCTTCCTAGTCTCCCTTCTTTTGGTAAGAAGACATCAATCTCATATATAATGTAGAATTTTTTTGTTGAGACAACCATTCTATGACTTTTCGTGTGTGCCTATTAGAAAAGCATTTAATATAGTTACCCATATTACTTTCTCAATTTTCCAATATTTTATTTTTAAATAGTGGTGGGTGTTATACCGTCACCTGGATCCAGCCTACTAATATCCTTTGTGGTTTTCATTATCTTTTATTCCTATGTAGAAAATGACTGTGATTCTGAACCATACAGTACCCAGGGAAATGCATTTACATCTAGTCCTCTTAATGGTTGATTGTACCTCTAGCAATAACTTGGTGCTAAAAACAAAAATGACACTATAAGCAAGGCTATGTTCGTATTTTGAAAGGACAATTTGCCCTGTTCCCCACAACAAAAAAAGGTAAGAGAAAAAATATGAAAAAACTATGAAAAGTAAATCTGGGAAATCTTTACCATCCAGCAACTTCAACTAATGACAAGCAGTAAATTATTCTTAACTTTAACTTCTTATATTGCTGGATAAAGACAATTTATTCTTCGTAGAGTAACAACTTTTTTTCTCTTAGTATTTGCTATTCCAAAATAAAAGACATATAAGTGAGAACAGAAAAAGTATATGATAAAAATATTTTAAAGGTTTATTTTCTCAGACATTTTGGAAGCATAAGAATATGTGAGGAGAAAAAATATAAAGGCCAACTTATCATAAGCATTAAGAAATGTTTTTCTCATAGAAGCTTTTTAGACTTTTATCCATGAATAAAAACAGAAATATTAAGATGTAATCACATGTTGAATTTACCTGCCAACTTGAAAATGGGCAAATGTACTAAAAATAATGTGCCAGCATTTTGTCTTTTGCTCAATCACCTGAAAACATTTTTTAGTGATTAGTAGCTTAGAAAAATTCTTGGTTAAAACAGTAGAACTCTTTTAAAGAAATGCTCAATATTGATGCTTTTGGTAGCATAGAGAATGGTATTTAGCAGATAATAAGCACATTTTTGACTCTGGCAAAGGTGATTCAGAAGTAGGACATCCCTCCAACCTAGGATAGATGGGCTCTGCTCTTGGCCCTTTTTGAAAGGGCTTCATATTTTACACACATTGAAACACAAATACCTGAGTGATGTATCACAGAAACAAAGAACTGGGTATCACATGTTCTCAATCACAAGCGGAACTTGAACAATTATAATACTATAAGGAAAGGATTGGCAGTAGTGGTAAACTGCAGGGAGTGGGGGGATTGGCCGTAGTGGGAATCTGCGGGGGCGGGGGCATACAAGGTTACCTGCATAATGAATAGTTGTATACCTAATCCTGAATTGTACCCCACATCTTTAAAGTAAAAATAAAAATAGAAAAGAAAAGAAACACAAATACATCGGATTTCCTTTACGTTTTGAGGAAAGTTTTTGGAAAGTTTGGCGACTGAATATTCGGGAATTACAGCTGTTATCCACACACTTTTTAGAGAAAGTGGGGCTGAGGGTAGAGGGAGAAAGTCCTGGATTTTTTTCTGGGAAACCAGAAAAAAATTGGCTACTTTGGTTCAAGTTGGTCCCTCTAGACTACCCAGTGTAGGTGTCTAGGCAAGGCGGGGTCCCAGAATAACAGCGTAACTTCCTCATCTCTAGTAGAACTACTAGTAAATTCTAAATCAAAAAATGAGGCTAGGGAAAGGGAACTTGTTTTTCCCAACTCCTCGGGAACTTGACCTGGTTCTGGAGGTCTGGTTATCAGCCAGAAATCTGAGTCCAGCTTTTGCTCTTCCCTGGTTTAGCTAATTTCTGGTTTGTAGGAGGCGCACTTGGTCAGAGAAAAGGGTGCTCCTTCAACCACTGGGTAATGAGGGTAATTCCTAGGGAGATTAGGTGGAAATGAGGTATAAGCAAGTTGGTGTAAATCAGATGTTAATAGCATTTTATTGTATATTATCTTATCAAAATTGGTCCTTTATATAAATATATACATTTTTGTTTTAATCAGGATATTAATTATATTTTCTGACTAAATAAAATAACATAAAGGTCTCTATAGAAATTTAACATACACTCACTGTTTATCTGTTATGTGCTAGACTCTGGGCAATTTAATTTATAACCTTCAACTATTTAGAAATATGACATGTAAGTTTTCATTTGTGCTTTTCATTGGGCCTTATCGATGTTAATGGTGGGTGTGTTCAGAAGAATCAAACTCTGAACATAAAAATATTTTAGGAGTACCTCAATCAAATGATTTTGCTTATTTTTCTTTTTATATGTATGCAGAAATAATAGCTAGTTGTAAAAATTATTACACTAAAATTTTTTGTTGTTCATATGAATTAAATTTTAACTAGGTGTCCTGATATTTTTTGCTAAATTTGGTAACCCTAATTTTACATATTTTGTCAGGATATTCTTATTTGTCACATATATGACTTTTTTTTTTCATTAATCAGTATTTTTTATTATGGTTTTGTGGGGTACAGTTAAGGGTTAGGTGTACAATGACGTTTCATTCAGGCACCCTGTAGATAAGAAGTGTTTTCCCATCCCCCGACAGATATCTGCTACTGTTAATCCCATGCCCCCCCCCCATAGTTTCCCAGTACCATCAGTCATTTTCTTATAGTATTGCATTGGATGTTCAACGTCCATTATATGAGTGAGAACATGTGATATTCGGATCTTTGTTTTTGTGAGAGGTCACTCAGTATTATAGACTCTAGTTCCACCCAGGTTGCAGCAAAATTCATGATTTTGTTCTTTTTTATGGCTGCGCAGTATTCCATCGTGTATATGTACCACATTTTTTTAATCCAGTCCTCTTTTGATGGGCAGCATGGTTGTTTCCAGGTTCTTACTATTGTGAACACCGCTGCGATAAACATACGTGTGCAGGTATCTTTTTTATAGAGTGATTTGTGTTCTTCAGGGTATATTCCCAGTAGGGGGATTGCAGGGTCATATGGAAGGTCAATTTTTAGAGCTTTTAGGAATCGCCACACTGCTTTCCACAGAGGTTGCACTAGTTTACACTCCCACCAACAGTGTATAAGTGTTCCCTTTTCACCACACCCTCTCCAGCAGCTATTATTTATTGAGTTGTTGATAATTGCCATTCTGACTGGAGTTAGGTGGTATCTCAGTGTGGTTTTGATTTGCATCTCCCTGATGATTAGTGAGGTTGAGCATTTCTTCATGTGTTTGTTGGCTGCTCGAATGTCTTCTTTTGAGAAGTGTCTGTTCATGTCTTTTGCCCATTTTATAATGGGGTTGTTTGTTTTCTTCTTTTCAGTACGTTTCAGTTCCTTGTAGATCCAGGATGTTAAGCCTTTGTCAGACCTAGAGTTGGCAAATACTTTTTCCCAGTCTGTAGGCTGTCTCCTGCTATCTTGATGGTTTCTTTGGCTTTGCAGAAGCTTGTCAGTTTAATAAGGTCCCATTTGTCTATCTTCTCTCTTAAGTCCTGTGGGTTTCGGGTTTTGTACACGAATTGGATGCCAGTTCCGATTTCCATGAGAGTATTTCCTACCTTTTCTAAGGTTCTTATGGTTTGAGGTTTTACATTTAGGTCTCTGATCCATTTCTAGTTAACCTTTGTGCATGGGGATAGATAGGGGTCCTGTTTCAATCTTCTGCATGTGGTCAGCCAATTTTCCCAGCACCATTTACTGAATAGGTTTCCTCTCCCCATTGGTAGGTGGTGGGGGCTTTGTCGAAGATGAGTTGGTTGAGAAATTGAGGTTTTGCTTCTGGAATCTCAATTCTGTTCCATTGATCTATATGCCTGTTCCTGTACCAATACCAAGCTGTTTTGATGATTGTAGCTTTATAGTAAAGTTTGAAATCTGGTATTGTGATACACCTACTTTGTTTTTTTTGCTGAGGATTGTTCTGGCTATTCTTGGACGTTTGTGTTTCCATATGAATTCCTGTGTTGTTTTTTCTAGGTCTGAGAAGAATGTGCTGGTAATTTAATGGGTATTGCATTGAATTTGTAGATTGCCTTAGGTAAGATGGATATCTTCACAATGTTGATTCTTCCGATCCATGAGCATGGGATATTTTTCCACTTGTTCATGTCAGCTTTGATTTCTTTGAGCAGTGTTTTGTAATTTTCATTGTAAAGGTCTTTCACGTCTCTGGTTAGGAAGATGCCAAGGTATTTCATTTTTTTTGTGGCTATTGTGAATGGAACTGTGTTTTTTATTTGGGTTTCTGTTTGTTTATTATTGGTGTAGAGAAATGCGATTGTCTTTTGTACATTTATTTTGTATCCTGAGACTCTGCCAAAGGCCTTTATCAATGTAAGGAGGCCTTTGACAGATTCTCTTGGGTTTTCAAAGTACACCATCATATCATCTGCATAGAGAGATAACTTGACTTCCTCTTTTCCTGTTTGAATACCTCTGATTGGTTTAGCCAGGACTTCCAATACTATGTTGAACAGGAGGGGAGAGAGTGGGCATCCTTTTCTAGTTCCAGTTTTCAGGGGATTTGGTTCCAATTTTTGTCCATTTAGGAGTATGCTGGCTGTGAGTTTCTCGTAGATGGCTTTTACTATTTTGAGGTATGTTCCCCGTATGCCTAGATGTTCAAGGGTTTTTATCAAGAAGGGGTGCTGGATTTTATCAAAAGCTTTTTCTGCATCTAGTGATATGATCATGTGGTTTTTGTTTTGACATCTGTTGATGTATTTAATTACATTTATGGTTTTATGAATGTTGAACCAGCTTTGCATGCCAGGAATGAAGCCTACTTGGTCATGGTGGATGAGTTTTGAGATGTATTGCTGAATCCGGTTTGCTAGGATCTTGTTGAGAATTTTAGCATCTATGTTCATCAAAGATATTGGCCTGTAGGTCTCTTTCTTTGTTGGATCTTTACTTGACTTGGGTATCAATGTGATGTTGGCTTCGTAAAATGATTTGGGGAGACTTCCATCTTTTTCAATTGCCTGGAATACCTTCAGTAGGATTGGTATCAGCTCCTCCTTGAATGTCTTGTAGAATTCTGCTGGAAAGCCATCTGGACCAGGGCTTTTTTTTGTAGGAAGTTTTCTTATTACGTGGTTGATTTCC
>NW_007201367.1:0-460 GCF_000164805.1 Carlito syrichta | reverse complement strand
GCAGAGACCGGGTTCCTAGGTTGCAGTGCAGACCGCAAATGTTTCAAATCTAACTCCCTGTTTACCCCATGGAGTTGGGGGAAGGATGTGGCCTGCCCCCAACTGATGTGCTTATGTTCAGATCTCTCTGTGTGTTTTGCCAGAATGTTCCCCACCTGTGTCATGTCTTGTGGATCACTGGAAAAAAAGGTGCTGGATCACTTTAAGACTCACCATCATTTTGCTGTGATCTAGGGCTGGGTTCCTCCACAAGCCTACCTTGACAGACTACAAATGCTTCACTTGGGGGATAGGGCTTCTGGGTCTCCTGGCTGGGACTCTGGATGGTTTACTCTGGTATATTTTCTTGCAGTTCGTGTTGCTGGTGTTTGTCCTGGGATGAAGGCTGCAGTGACAGGTGGCACCTGTTGCGGGTAATTTTCACCATTTTAATTCTTTTTTTTTTTTTTTCCTTTCCAGG
>NW_007201366.1:0-482 GCF_000164805.1 Carlito syrichta | reverse complement strand
CTCCTGGCCTCCAGAACTGTGGTGGAACAAATTCCTACTGCTTCAAGCCAGCAAGTCTGTAGAAATTTGTTTCCGCAGCCCCAGGAAACAAACACAATAGGGGAAACGTGCTCTGTAAATTCCAGGATGTGTGATCAATGGTGGTGATGAATTGGCACAGACATTGACAAGCAGATAGGCCAGAATGCCCTGGAAGGCGCCCATGTGGAATGGAAGCTGTGCCCGGGACGGAGGTGGCCCTGTGTACCCACAGAGATGAACTCAGCTCTATCATGATGTGGATTCAGTTCTTTTTATTTCTGTTGGTTTTTTTTGAGTGGGAGTCTCACTCCGTTGCCCAGACCGGAGTGCAGTGGCCGCTCCCAGCCCCCGCAGCCTCGACCCGCTGGGCTCCGGCGATCCTTCCGCCTCAGCCTTCCAAATAGCTGGAACTACAGGCGTGTGCTACCACGCCCAGCTAATTTTTTATTTATTGTAGAGAT
>NW_007201365.1:0-838 GCF_000164805.1 Carlito syrichta | reverse complement strand
AAAGCTTGGTGGGGTGTGTTTTGCACAATTTCCCCTTCTCTGACTGTATAAATCCTCAGCCCCAGAACAGAGAGTTCCCTCCTGTTTTTCCATCCTCTCTCTAATTACTTTGTCACTGGCTTTTGCATTAGGGACCATAAACAGTCTTGTCATGTCTTTCCACACTTTCTTGTAAGGCTCTCCAACGGTCCCGATACTCAGAATGTTTCCAAATGCTATAGCCTTTGTACTATTACATCCCTGTGATGCCAACACAATATATACACATTCTTTTTTTTTTTTTCTTTGAGTCGGAGTCTCACTCTGTTGTTGCCCAGACTGGAGTGCAGTGGCACGCTCACTGCCACTGCAGCCTTGACTTGCTGGGCTCAGGCGATCCTTCCACCTCAGCCTTCCAAGTAGCTGGAACTACAGGCGCACACCACCACACCCAGCTAATATTTTGATTTATTGTAGAGATAAGGTCTCACTAAGTTGCCTAGGCTGGTCTTGAACCCATGAACTCAGGCAATCCTCTCATCTAGGCTTCCCAAAGTGCTGGGATGATAGGCGTGAGCCGCCACACCCAGCGACACATTCTAAGAGATGTTATCTATGTATTAGTCTTCAAAGTTGAATTGAATTATGGTAGCAATGTGTAGTATGATGTTTGCAGAAAAGATGGTGTTAAATTAATGCTAGCATCACCATGCGACAGGAGGAACAATTCAAAAAATGGCAGAAAGCCGGGCTCGGTGGCTTAGCCTATAATCCTGCGCTTTGGGAGGCCAAGGTGAGTGGATTGCCTGAGCCCGCGGATTCGAGACCCGCCTGGGCAACTTGGCGAGACCTCATCTCT
>NW_007201364.1:0-1498 GCF_000164805.1 Carlito syrichta | reverse complement strand
CTACACTGAGATACCACCTAACTCCAGTCAGAATGGTCATTATCAATAACAAAAAATAACGGGTGCTGGAGAGGATGTGGTGAAAAGGGAACACTTCTACACTGTTGGTGGGAGCATAAACTAGTGCAGCCTCTGTAGAAATCAGTGAGGTGATTCCTAAAAGCTCTAAAAATCAACCACCCATATGACCCTGCAATCCTCCTACTAGGAATATACCCTGAATAACTCAAATCGCTGTATAAAAAAGATACCTGCACATGTATGTTTATCACAGCATTGTTCACAATAGCAAGATCATGGAACCAACCATGCTGTTATCAAAATAGGAGTGGCTTTTAAAAATGTGGTAGATATACAGAATGGAATGTTAGGCAGTCAAAAAAAAAAGAAAATCATGAATTTCACAGCAACCTGGATGAACTTAGAGTCTATAATACTGAGTGATCTCTCACACAAACAAAGATCTGAGTATCACATGTTCTCACTCATAAGTGGACCTTGAATAACTATCATAATACTACAAGAAAAGGATTGACAATGGTGGGCAACTATGGGGGGGGAGGGAGGAGAAGGGAGGTGGGATTAATGGAAGTAACTGCTTTTTTAAGGAATCAAATCATAGCTGTAGGAGAGGTTTCAACCTGAAGAAACAAGACTGTGACCTATGAAGAAAGTAAGAGTCAACTTTGAGTCTAGACTGTGAAATTTAATGTGGGAAAAAGAGTTTGCTTCAGTTCAGTTGAACAACATTTTTGCCTTGTTCACTTACTGTGCCTCAGGCCTTGGACCACAAGTGATGCAAAGTTTCAGACATTTGACAAATGTCCACTGCCTAGCCACTAGATATCAGAATGTAGAGTCTAGAATGTTCTAAACATTGCACACTGCAAACTCATTTAATCCTCCAGTGCTTGTATGGACTAGGTACTCTTATGACTCTCATTTTACATGGCTAAGTAGATTAAGATCGAAGACCCATATCTCTGTTTGAACGAATGATCTCTAACACTCTGCGCACCCTTTACAACAGCGTCTCCACTCTCCCACTTCTTCATTTTGGAGTAGCAAGTTTCCACCTCTAACACAGGGAGGGCCACAGACATGTTACAAATGTGGAAGAGGAATGACAAAATGAGGGACATAAGAAAGAAGCTGGATTTCAGATTGCAGTGGACAAGAAACAAGGAATAAAAACAGAGAAAAAAAGATATGGAAGAACAAGAAGGACCAGGAAAAGGAAGGAGGGGTGGGGAATGGAAAGGCACACCTTTTCTCTTTCAGAAGAGATGGCTCGTCAGATTCCATAAAGAAGGACAGCAAAGTGGAGGTGGAGCTGTCGGCAGATGGGGGCCTCCAGACTTCAATGGAGACCAAGTCAAGAAACAAAGGACAGAGCAGAGCCAAGAGAAAGGGGCCCAGTTCCACAGATGAGATAAAATGCAGTGTGGAAGAGTAGCAGCTAGGGGGAGGCAGTACAGGAGGGGAATAACTTCAGGAA
>NW_007201363.1:0-869 GCF_000164805.1 Carlito syrichta | reverse complement strand
AACCCATGCTTGAGCACTCTTATGCACCTATGTAAAAGTACTGTTCTGAATAAATTTCCAAAAAGAAGTCCAAGAAGTAAAAATCTGAAGATATTTTAGATTTTAGGCCAGAAACCTTGCCTTGGAGCTATTAGAAAATGAGCTGGATGCTGTTTTTTTTTTTTTAAAGACAAAGTTGACCAGGCTGATCTTGAACTCCTCCTGCCTTGACCTAGTGCTAGGATTACAGGTGTGAACCACACCTGTGCTAGGATTACAGGTGTCAGCCACCAATAGCCATGGATGCCTGTTTTTTCAAAGACAAGTAGAAGGGGGAGGAGACATGTCCCTGTCATGAAATTCTATTAATATTAAGATTCTGGTTTTGGTGTACACCTGTAGTTCCAGCTACTTGGAAGGCTGAAGAGGTAGGATCACTTGAGCCTAGAAGTTTTCAAGACTTTTGAAATCTGAAAAATAACTGAGGTTATATTTTGTATGTAGAAGACCACACTGAATTTGACATTAAAAATTTGTTAAGAACCAGACTGTGAAGGGATCACAGTTGGCCAGGGTCAAACCTGGTGACACATTTCTTGCTCTTTTACTCCAGGCAGAGACAGGCAAGAAGGACACATTTGCTTTTAACCAGCAGCTGTATTTCTTTAGGATGCAATCGAGAAAACAAATAAGATGCCAGCTTTTCTCATTTCTTAATCATGTGTATAAATATGCACATTCACACCCCCTCACTCACCTTTGCCAACTTGGTTGAGAAAGATGAGTCAGACACAAATACACAGTTCTCAATCCTTCAAGAACATTTCTAATCTGAGGAAATAATTCTCTCTGGTTTTGGCTATTTTCTCTGGAAAATATCTACCTAGTTT
>NW_007201362.1:0-421 GCF_000164805.1 Carlito syrichta | reverse complement strand
CGAGACCAGCTCGGGCAACATGGCAAGTTCTCATCTTTACAATAAATGAAAAATTGGCCAGATACGGTAGCATGTACCTGTAGTTCTGGCTACTTGGAAGGCTGAGGCAGAAGGATCGCCAGAGCCCAGCAGGTCAACGCTGGGGTGACCACAAACATGCCACTGCACTCCAGCCTGGGTGATGGAGTGAGACTTCAACTCCAAAAAACAAAAAAACAAAAATAAAAGGAGAGCTTCAAGGATTAAAATTTATCTAAGACCTAAGTCTGTGAGGCTTCCCGTGCCTGCAGTGGTCTTGGGAAAGCTTAAATATTTATAACATGACCACGGATTTCAGATACAATAAGGTTGTCCATGTCAAGCACCATAAGAGGTAAAATTTCTGGCCACACACTGGACTTTTATGGGACTAATGGCTCAC
>NW_007201361.1:0-2088 GCF_000164805.1 Carlito syrichta | reverse complement strand
CCGCAGCCTCGACCGGCTGGGCTCCTGCGATCCTTCCGCCTCAGCCTTCCAAGTAGCTGGTAAATGTGAGTTTAAAGAATAATCATATACTGATCAAACAGAAATAAATCATGTAATCCACTTCAATCAAGAAATAGAACCTTGCTAGCATCTAGAAGAGTCCTTGTGTTTATCCCAATACAGTACTAGCCTTGAAATCTAGAGGTAACAACAATCCTGATCTCTGTGATAATCCTTCCCTTGTTTTATTGTTATAGATTTGTTAATATGAATCTCTGGAAACTATAGCTTAGTTTGGGATGTTTTTGAATTTTGCTTAATTGTTGTCATACTTAATACATTATTTAACATCTTCTAATTTATTGTAGCTAAATTGTTGAGTTGTAAACATGCACAAAATGTATCCACTTTACTATTATAGTCACTTGTAATGTTTCCTATTAGCTATTACTACCATTGCTGCTAGCAACATTATTGTACATGCCTCCTACACAAGGGTTTCTGTAGAATATACAGGTATGGAATAACTGGGCCATGGCTCACATATAATTTCAACTTTCTGAGGTAGTGCTAATCTTTGTTCTGTGAATAGTATACCAACATAGTTGCTCATTATCCACAATATGAAAGTTCACATGAATTCATATCCTCAGTAATCCTGATAATGATTCTTCATTTTTACTGATTCATGAAGTGTATTCTATTTCACATTTTCCCGAATACTAATAAAACCTAGCATTTAAAAATATGCTTATTCCACATCTTTGCAATTGTGACTTGTGCTGTGATTAACATGCAGGTGCAGGTGACTTTGTTATATAACATCCTCTGTTCCTTAGAGTAGATACCTAGTAGTGGGACTGCTGGATCAAATGGTATATCTACTTTTTGTTCTTTGCGTAATCTCCTTACTGCTTTCCATGCCCATCAACCAATCAGTGAATAATAATGAAAATGTGGTATGCATACACCATGGAATATTACACAACCATAAAAAAGAGTGAAAGTAGGTCCTTTGCAATAACATGGATGGAACTGGAGAATATCATCTTAAGTAAACTGACTCAGAAACAGAAAGTCAAACATCACATGTTCTCACCACATGTTCTAAATGATCACAAGGTGAAAATAATAGACACTGGGGACATTAATAAAGGGAGAGGGAGGGGAGGAGTTGGGATTCAGAAACTACCTATGGGGCACATTTTTCACTATCTGGGGAATGGGTCACCTGAGATCCAATCCCCACCACGATACAATATATCCATGTAATGAATACGCATGTGTACCCCCGAATCTAAAATTTAAAAAATTTTAAATATATTTATATACTATTGAATTTCTTATTTTGCCTTGGTATACTGATTCCAATGCAAATTCCTTTCAGCTTTTAGTGGTTTTGTGTGTGTGTGTGTGTGTGTGTGTGTGTGTGTGTGTGTGTGTGTGTGTGTGTGTGAGAGAGAGAGAGAGAGAGAGAGAGAGAGAGAGAGAGAGAAAGGGAGGGAGAGAAGGGGACATTTTACACTTTAGCCTTCCACTCCACAAATCCGTCAAAAGCAAAGCTCGAAGGAGGTTATCATGTTTGCCAATGTCTTCAGGTCACAATTAATTGGTTGCAAACCAACCTTTTTGGCTCAAACTTTTCATGTGGATCTTTGAAGCTGAAAATTTCTTTCTTTCTGTGATCACTTATTTGTTTTTGAGAAGATGTAGTACAATGTTTTAAATTGTTTTCAACAGAAAGGTTGGCTTACCATATTACAGAAACATAATTCACTAATTAACTTTGAAATTTTTCAACATAGCATATGCAAATATATCCAAATTCTCCAAAATGGTATATATTTCGCACAAGGCTCTCTTATTAGTCATGCAACAAAATAGTTATCATTTTTCCTGACCTATTTAAGAGTCTGTTTTCCCTTTCCTTTTCTCCATCTTCTTTCTCTTGCTCTCTAGGACTCTAGCCAACTTGCTTTCCAATAGTCTCTATTATTTTTTATTACATAGGCTCTAGAGTATAGGCAGTATAGAGTAGTGTGGCCACAAATAAACATAGCAAGCCGGATTTTTTTTTTTTTTTTTTTT
>NW_007201360.1:0-745 GCF_000164805.1 Carlito syrichta | reverse complement strand
AGCTGGGTGTGGTGGCACACGCCTGTGGTTCCAGCTACTTGGAAGGCTGAGGCAGAAGGAGTACCTGAACTCATCAGGTCGAGGAAGCAGCGGCTGTGAGGGTGCCACTGCACTCTAGCCTGGGCAACAGTGTGAGACTCTGACTCAAAAAAATAAATAAATAAAAATAAAAAATAAATGCATTAAAAATAAATAAAAGAAAAAATATGTGGAAAAAGATAATGTCTTCTGAAATCCTCATATTTTGTAAGTCAGTGTTTTTAATACTATTTTTTGCATTCATTTGACTAAAATCCTGCTACTACATTCAAACAACTTTTTAAATATGACTCATTGCAAAAAAGGCTGAAAATGATGTTTTTAAATTGTTTATGCTATATACACATAAAATTATAACAATATATAGCAGGTACAGGGAAAATATGAATTACTTTCTCAGAAACTACAGTCAGGATGTAGAGTGAGTTTTGCTTAGGCACAAATACCAGCTCTAGGCCTTCCTCACTGTATGATTCAAAGGGTCTGCCCCTAAGTCCCGGTTTCCTCATCTGTACAGTATTAAGAACAACAATACCGATATTGTATAGCACAGAATTATTTTGAAGTTTGGATTAAACTGTGAAATAGCCATTTGTTCTTAATAAATGCTGGGTTTTGTTCTTTTAGAGGCAGTTCAGTAATTATCCTTTAATAACTGTGCTATTATTGTATAATAACTTTTACCATCAAAATCATGCTGGAGACA
>NW_007201359.1:0-896 GCF_000164805.1 Carlito syrichta | reverse complement strand
CCCCGGCTCTGCCTCTGGCAAACTGGGTGACTGGCCATGGCTGCACCCTGTGAGCTGCATGAGCCCAGCCGTCAAGGGGGGACGGTGATGCTGCCCCCAGGGCGAGTGTGCAGGCCGGAAGACTAAAACCACAGGACGCCCTGTGGGTGCTGGGATCGCGGAGCGGGGGCCTGCTCCCCCGCATGGGGCTGGCAGCCCTGCACTATCACCTCCCCCTGGCATCATGGTCAGGGCTGTGGCTGGACACAGGGGCACCTGCCATCTCGCCCATGAACTCGACAAGCCAATGTGAAAAGAACGGGGGGTGAAGACGTGGGACCTCTTCGGAAAGACCTCTTCTGAGCTCTCTTGTTACAATGATTTTGGAATATAATACTATAACCATACTACTACAAAATACTACAAAATACTACTATATCTGAACTTGATGTTATGATATTGGAATAACATCGAAAATAAAAGCTTGTCCAGGCATGGTGGCTCACACCTGCAATCCCAGCACTAGGGGAGGCTGAGGCGGGAGGACCACTTGAAGCCAGGAGTTCAAGGCTTGCCTGAACAACATAGCGATACCCTGTCTCTACAGAAAACCAAAAACCTGGCCAGGCGTCGTGGCATGCGCCTGCAGTCCCAGCTACTCAGGAGGCGGAGGTGGGGGGGCTGCCGGAGCCCAGGAGGCTGAGGCTGCGGTGAGCGGTAGCCGTGCCGCTGCGGTCCAGCCTGGGTGACGGAGTGAGACTCCGACTCAAACATACATGTGAAAAAGGAATGCGCATGTAACGTCAGTTACACAGACATGCTCAGGCCCTCACCTGTGACAAGCACCCCTGTCAATTATTCGCTCCCTAAGCGTCAAAACCACCTGCTGAGGAAGGTGCCATCCTTTCCGCTGTTTT
>NW_007201358.1:0-757 GCF_000164805.1 Carlito syrichta | reverse complement strand
GTTTTTTTTGAAATAAATACACTGCGGAGACATTTCCCTGCTGAACACAAAATATGAGACAATGGACAGATGTATACAACCACCTAAATACTAGAGTGCAGTATGACCCTTGAATAACAATAGCAGGAAAAGAAGAATCCAGAATGAGTTTAGAGGTGTGAAAAATAGCAAAAGAAAACTCAAGACCCAAAAGAATCCTTTTAAGGTCATGTTCATAGCAGGAACAAAAACAGAAAGACTCTGTTTGGGGAAAGATGATGCAATATTTAAAAGATAACAGAGAAAGCAGAACTAACCAGTCTCTTTTTCTCTATTCTTCTCTCAATGATTAAATAATATAAAAAGGAAAAAAATGGTCAGGAGGGAGCCTAATTCCAAGGAAGGTAAGAAATAGGAAGACATTATTTAAACTCAGTTATTTTAATGATGTATTTAATTTATGCCCAGATAATTTCTATCCTAGGATATTTAGAGAACTTGGGTTGTAATCATGCAACTAATGTTAAGAGTCTCAGAAAGTAATTTTATGAACAAATAGTCAAAAGTCGGCATAAATTCATTAAGAATCAATGCTTCTGATTCTCTTGGTGGTAAAAAAAAAAAAGAATCAATGTTGACAAACTAACCTTACCTAAATCTAGTTGATGAAACTTAATAAATAAACTCAGCCGGGTTCAGTGGCTCAGCCTGTAATCCCGCGATTTGGGAGCTGAGGTGAGTGGATTGCTTGAGCCCGTGGGTTCGAGACCAGCCTGGG
>NW_007201357.1:0-1117 GCF_000164805.1 Carlito syrichta | reverse complement strand
TTTTGAGAGACATCTGTTCATGTCATTCACCACTTTTTAATGAGGTTATTTGCTTTTATCTTGTTGACTTGAGTTTTTTGTATGTTCTGGATATTAGTCCTTTGCCAGATGTATAGTTTGTGAATATCTTCTCCCATTCTGTATGTTGCCTATTTGCTCTGTTGATTATTTCTTTTGCTGTGCAGAAGTTTTTAGTTTAATTAAGTCACATTTATTTTTATTTTTGTTGCATTTGCTTTTGGGGTTTTTACCATATTTATTCTGAAGTCTCCATTTGATAATTTCAACACCTGGATTATCTCTAGGTTTGGTTCTATTGATTGTTTCCTCTTCTGATAATAGGTTACATTTTCTTGTAATTTTATGTGCCTTGTAACTTTTTACTGATGCTGTTCTTCTTTGTATGCAGAAGACCACTGAGAATGAGGAAAATAGTGTTTATGCCTGGAAATGGCCACTCTTCTTCTTTTGACAGCTTGTTAGTGTGGGAGATTGAGTAGGGTGTGAGCTCTGTTGTTGCTTTAGCTCAGACTGTGTGACAGTGGGCTCAAAACCCATTCTGTTTATCAGGGCTTAGGGTATGAATACCTGAAGGGTTAGTCTAAGTTCTCCTGTCCTTCCATCAGACTTTTTAGAAGGCCCTGCTTGTCTGTGACTGAGGGTCCCTCCTTGCTCCTCCTCCAGAAGCAAACGGTTTCTGCTTGGCACCTTAGTGGAAGGCCTGGCTTGCTCATTGGGTTTTTCTCAGCTTTGCCGTTCTGCTTTCAAACTTCGGTGGGCCCTATGTGCCAGTGCCCTGTGTGTATGTACAGAGGGAGGGTATCTCATTTAGTCCCCCCTCCCCACAAGTATTTTAAACAATACAGTTCAGGAAGAAGATTCTCATAACCAATACCAATTTCTTCTCTTTTATTGTCACCACTTTAAAGTACCCCTCATACGCCAAAGAAAATGAAAAGGGCAAAGTAATAGAACTGATCTCACTCTTGTTTCTGAATATCTAGACCCATTCACTACTGATATACAGAGCCAGTCCTTCCACAGGATATACAGGGGTCTACATGAGCTGGGTAGAAAGGAATGTGCCACACAGCTGACCATCTGCATGCCCTGTGCA
>NW_007201356.1:0-424 GCF_000164805.1 Carlito syrichta | reverse complement strand
AAGTTGAAGTCTCTGCCACCCAGGCTGGAGTGCAGTGGCATGATTACAACTCACCACACCCTCAACTTCCTGGGCTCAGGTGAGAACCTCCTGGGCTCAGGTGAGATCCTCCTTCCTCAGCCTCCAGAGTAGCTGGGACCATAGGCATGCACTACCATAACCTGCTAATTTGGGGGGTTTTTTGTAGAGATGAAGTTTTGCTATGTTGCCCAGGCTAGTCTCCAACTCTTGAGTTCCCACGATCCTCCCACTTCAGCCTTTCAAAGTGCTGGGATTACAGGCATAAGCCACTGCACCCTGCAGGAGCAAAGAATTTGTACTGAATAGTCATAAGAAAGAAAGTCAAAGGGTAAGGTTCAGCCAGATTTCAGAGGACACCAAAATCCAAAGGGAATGTGGTTTTATTTAGTAGGCATCAGAGAGA
>NW_007201355.1:0-2218 GCF_000164805.1 Carlito syrichta | reverse complement strand
TTAGCCAAGGCAATACTGTAGTAAATATAAATAGTGTAATATTTGGAATGCATTAACTAAAGTTTCTATTATTCATATGTGAGATGATTTTACAAATAGAAACCAAAAATAATCTGGAGTTGAATGATTAAAAGCAATAAACACATCTAGAAAATTTCCTGAGTTTTAAGACTGTATACAAAAGACAAACACATATTTTATATATAACTGATATACAGGGAATAAAATTTTTTAAACAAAGGAATAACATTCATGATTCCTCAGGAAATATCAATTTCCTGGGAACAAATCTAACCAAAGATAGTCAAGAGCCAGGCACTAGCAAACTATAAGACATTACTGAAAGAAATTAAAAATCTCCATAAATGTAGGAATATGCCATGCTTATGAATTAAAAGATTAAATAAAGATGTCAATTTAAAAAAATTGGTCTATAAATCCAGAACCTTAATTAAAATCCCAGCAGGTGTTTTGAGGAAAATTAGCAAGTTAATTCTAATGTTTATATGGAAATATACCTGTCCAAAATATCCAAGAAAACTTTGAAGAAAAATGTTTTCATCACTTATCAAATTGTTCTTTAAATGTACAGTAATTAAAACAGCATAATATTAATGAAGATTTAACCAGAAGATTAATTGAACAGAATAGAGAATCAGAAAAAGACCCACACATATATGCCCACTGATTTTTGTGATAATGGTGTTGTAAAGTAGTGGATTATGATAGTCTTTTTAATAAGCAATGCTGTGTCAGTTGATTATTCATATGTTTTAAGACAACATTCACTACTACCTCATACCTTACACAAAGGCAGTGTTTTAATTATAGAACATCATTTGAATGATAAAATAATAAAACTTCTAAAAGACAATATTTTTATGACAATAAGGCAGGCAAAGATTTCTTAAATAGGATGCCAATATGTGACATGAAAGGCATATATATGGTTTTAAAAATTGCTATGCGAAGGTTAAAAACTTGTTGCTTTAAAAGATATCCTTAAAAGTGTGACAAAGTAAGCATTAAAGGGGAAAAAGTATTTTTCCACATATAATGTGCATATAACCACAAAGAACTCCATTCAGGATACATAAAAAATCTATGAGTCAATAAGGAAGTGATAAACAACTCAATAAAAAACTGGGCAAAAGTCTTGAAAAGGCACTTGGCAAGCCAAGACAACCAAGTGACCAATAGGTATATGAGAAGATGGTCAACCTCATTGATTATTAGAAAAGTGCAAATTAAATCAACAAGGAAATGCAACTATATACCTATCAGAATGTCTCAAAGAAAAGACTGATGATATTATGAGTCAAGATGACTAGAATTTTTGAATATTGCTGATAGAAGAATAACTTAGCAAAACCACTTTGAAAACTGGCTACATATGTATATTCCCAATGACTAAACAATCCCGCTTCTGAATATATGTCCAAGAGAAAGTAGTTCTTATGTTTCTCAAAAGACATGTACAGGAATCAGTATAGAATTCTAATTCATAATTGAACCAAACTTGGAAAAAACTGAATTTATTTTACCAGCAGAGTGGAGATATAAATTATGGCATTTTTAAATGAAGAAATGCTATATAGCAACTAGAACAAACTATAACTTCTTGCAAAAGCATGGATAAATCTCTCACATGTTGTTTTGCATAAATAAGCCAAACAGAGAGAGCAAGTACTGTATGAGTCTATTTATATAAATCCCAAAATAGACAAAACTGATATGTGTTGTTAGAAGTCAGGCAAGTGGCTACTTTTGCATAAAGATTAGAAGTGGTTTTTTGGGACATTAAGTGTTCTTCTGAGATGCTTATAATGTTCTTTTCTTGATCCGAATGCTTGTTACACAAGTATGCTCACCTTATGAAAACACTCGTGATTTGTATACTTTTCTATATGTAAATGGTACTTTAAAAACATTTATTAAAAATAGTTGCAGTGTGCCAAGTGTATGATTCTAGTTTGGAATCTCTCTCCTACCGAATATTGTGATTATGTAATTTGCTTTCATCTGGATGAACTACAGTCCATCTGCTCTGAGCAAAGCACAAAGAAGATCCAAACAAATAGAAAAATATTCCATGCTCATGGATTAGAAGAATCAACATTAAGATGTCCATCCTACCAAAGGCAATCTACACATTCAGTGCAATACCCTTTAAATTACCAACATCATTCTTCTCAGATCTGGAAATGACAATACAGAA
>NW_007201354.1:0-1690 GCF_000164805.1 Carlito syrichta | reverse complement strand
AAAATGTGGTATATATACATGATGGAATATTACACAGCCATAAAGAAGAACAAAATCATGGACTTTGCAGAAAATTGGATGGAGTTGGAGACCATAATATTAAATGAACTATCACAGAAACAAAGAACTGAATACCACATGTTCTCACTCATAAGTGGGCCCTGAACATTAGTTACACTAGCACAAGGCGGGATTGGCAGTCACGGGCACTGCTAGGGGAGAAAGGGAAGGAGGAGGATGAGGGACATGTGACAACACAAAGCGTATCTGATCCACTACCAGGGAGACTGGGGGCCAGTTAGAAGCCCAAACTTCACCTCTATGTAGTCTACTTATATAGTTAATCCTCACTTGTACCTCATGTCTCTATAATAAAATAAAAGATTAATAATAATAATTGTTTCATACAACAGAGAGGGGGGTGTTAAAAATTTCATCTGCTCAGCTATTAAACATTGGAGCACACCCTGAATCAATCCTTTACAGGTTCCTTTCTGCTGACAGCAGTAGCTTCCTGACTTACCTCCCTGTTTCCTCTCATTCTTTGGCCTTTCCTCCATATTGTCCCTAGTATAATGTTTCTAGAAATCATTATCCACATGCAATATTTATTCTCTTTAGCTTGACATACAGGTTCCTCAAAATCTGGGCTGCATTCTTTATAAAGAAGCAATAGAGTGCAGATGCACAGAGTTATAGTTTGGAAGTCTTAGGGCTTGGTCATGACTAAGTGTGGGCAGTGAAGGGGGAGGCCTATGGCTGGCAAACAATGCATTTTAGGGAGAGGGAGGTGGCGGTTCTGGCATCAGATGACCTGAGGCGGCATCTCAGCTCCAGCCTAACCAAACGACTGGGTGTGAACAACTCTTCCTCTATCCCTTACTGTTATACCTTACTGTTATACCTGCTGACATGACCAAATAGTGTGTGCAGTGCAGGGAGCACTAATTCCTTCCCAGTAATTATGAGGAATACCTGTTGCCCTTTGCATGGAAGTGTTCTTTCTACGGTGGGCTTTCTCCAGGAGCTTGAATGTGAATGGGCCATGTCCAGGTAGTGCAGATAACATCGAAAGGTGGAAGACCACAGTGGGAGCCAATGAGCTGGATTTGTGCTCTGGTCATTCCATCTACTGACCTGATGTTAGGCAAGAAACTTGCCTTCTCTGGGCACCAGCTTTCCTTGTTCTATGGAGGAGAAAAAGGAAAAAAAAAACCAAACAAACCCATCCAGACTAAACATAACTCCTGATTTTGATACAGAACTGATATAAAACTTCCAGTTCAGATAGACCAAATGTAACTTCCAGACTCCCTAGCACACTCCCTACATTCCAGTCATGTGTGCTCATGGCTTCTCATCATCACATCATACACAATCAATCTTCCAGACTTTGCCCACATTAAAGTTCTGCTTTTCTTATGCTCTATTATTTTTATGATTATTTGGGTACATGCTGATGTCCCTTGGGATGTACAAGCTCCTCTATGAAAAGAAGTTTCCTTGTTCATCTCTGCAGCAGGAGGTATAGTCTACACTCTTGCATGAAAGGTGCTTAATGCATTTGATAAGTTATTGGATGAATCGTGCATTGAATATAATATCACAGAATACTGAACATAAACATCACCTCAATTAATACTTCAGTTTAATGAATCTTTGATACAGGTCCTCCTAAATAAATTTCTTT
>NW_007201353.1:0-945 GCF_000164805.1 Carlito syrichta | reverse complement strand
GGCTCACGCCTGTAATCCCAGCACTTTGGGAGGCGGAGGTGAGAAGATTGCCTGAGCCCACAGGTTCAAGACCAGCCTGGGCAACTTGGTGAGACCTCATCTCTACAATAAATTAGCTGGGCATAGTGGCACATGCCTGTAGTTCCAGCTACTTGGCAGGCTGAGGTGGAAGGATCGCCTGAGCCCAGCAGGTCGAGGCTGTGGTGGCCACGAGCATGCCACGGCACTCCAGACTCAGACTCCAAAATTAAAAAAAGAAAATCCACAGTGGGATCCAGCTGGAGCAGAGAAAAACTGCCCCCACAGAGGCTGAGAAACAGCCCAGGCGACTTCTGCAAAGCCCCCTCCCATGTGTGGCCCCTTCCCCCAAAGTCTGTGCCAGACCACAGACCACAGACCACAGACCACAGCCTGCATTCTCAGGAGCCTCTCAGAGGTACCCTGCTCTCTAGAGGGTGGGGGTGGGGTGTCCTGATACATTATTTTCAAACTCACTTAACACTTGTCAATCTGGGGGGAGAGAGAGAAAAGAATGGTCCCTGCCTGTGGATGACTGTGACAGTTCGAAGTGTCTAAGCGTTTACCACGTGCCTGACACAGTTGGTTAATTGGGGGGCAGGGGGAACCCGCCAAGTGGAATAGGGACGAGGTAGCCATTCTCCCCCCAGGGTTACAAAGAGAGTGCCTGAGCCCATCATGCCCTGGTGCTGGCCAGGCTCACTTGCCTGTCATTTGCCGGGCACTCTGGCCACACTTGTTACGCCTGTGAGACTTCAGAGCCTCCAGGTCAAACATTGTCTCGGGCCCTTCCTCATGTCCCTTCCTGGACTCTCTGGGGGGGCCCGGAAGGAGACAGAACCCCAAGTTGGGGAGTAAGAGGATCTGAGATGGACCCAGAGTCTGAGACAGTGGGGACCTAGGCACCTGCAGGAAGCCTGGCTTAGG
>NW_007201352.1:0-787 GCF_000164805.1 Carlito syrichta | reverse complement strand
AGCCTCCAAGTAGCTGGAACTACAGACGCATGCCACCATGCCTGGCTAATTTTTGTTATTTGTTTTAGAGATGAAGTCTCATCAAGTTGCTCAGGCTGGTCTCGAGCCCCCAGGCTCAGTCAATTCTTGTGCTTCGGCCTCCCAAAGTGCTGGGATTACAGGCTGAGCCACTGTGTCCGGCCTATGTATTTTTTATAAATAAAAAAGGCTGAGGATTGAAAATAGTATTTAAAGGCATCTTCTGAAACAGAGATTACGGTAGTGTAAACAGGCGTGCAGCAAAAATTCTAATTTCCCAACATGGGTCTACATGATCTTCGGCTTCTGCTTGGGTGCAGAGGAGTCCTGGGGTGCCAAGAAGCATTCTGAGGGATTCAGAGGCTGGTGGAAGGGGGAGGGGAGTTGAGTGGGAGGAGTTCTGGGCTAGTCTCTACCACAGTGGCTTTCCGTTATCTCCTTTATAGGTTAAAATTCTGCTAAATATTTTGATTTTTTTTTAAGACAGGGTCTCATTCTGTCACCTAGGCTGCAGCGCAGTGGCACAATCATAGTGCACTATAATCTTGAATTCCTGGGCTCAAGTGATACTCCTGCCTCAGCCTCCCAAATAGCTGGGACTATAGGTATCACCACCATGCCCAGTTAATATTTTAATTTTAATTTTTTTTTTTGAGTTGGAGTCTCACTCTGTGCCCAAGCTGGAGGGCAGTGGCATGCTCACGGCCACTGCAGCCTCGACCTGATCCTTCCACCTCAGCCTTCCAAGTAGCTGCAACTATAGGCACGC
>NW_007201351.1:0-418 GCF_000164805.1 Carlito syrichta | reverse complement strand
TCTTCTAGTCCTAGGCCGGCCCCAGGTGAAAAGATTTGGTCAAACCTAAATTTTGAGCTTCCTGCCTCTTGGGAGTGTTTTAAGTTTCACTTTTCTATTTTAAAAGCATTATCTAAGCCAGGCTCGTGGCCCAGCCTGTAATCCTGCGCCTTGGGAGGCTGAGGTGAGTGGATTGCCTGAGCCCGTGGGTTCGGGACCCGCCTGGGCAACTTGGTGAGACCTCATCTCTACAATAAATCAAAAATCAGCCGGGCGTGGTAGCGCGCGCCTGTAGTTCCAGCTACTTGGAAGGCTGAGGTGGAAGGATCGCCGGAGACCAGCAGGTTGAGGATGTGGTGGCCGGGAGCGGCCACTGCACTCCAGTCTATGTGACAGGGTGAGACTCCAACTCAAAAAAAAAAAAAAAAAAAAAAAAAAA
>NW_007201350.1:0-690 GCF_000164805.1 Carlito syrichta | reverse complement strand
TTGGAGTCTCCCTCTGTCCCCCAGACTGGAGTGCAGTGGCTGCCGCCGGCCACCGCAGCCTCACCTGCCGGGCTCCGGCGATCCTTCCGCCTCAGCCTTCCGAGGAGCCGGAAGTACAGACGCGCGCGACCACGCCCAGCTGATTTTTTGATTGATTGTAGAGACGAGGTTTCGCTGCCCAGGCGGGTCTCGAACCCGCGGGCTCAGGCCGTCCACTCGCCTCGGCCTCCCAAAGGTGCGGGATGACGGACTGAGCCACCGAGCCCGGCTGACTGTAGAGGTTTTATGATGAACCTTGTACTGCAAGGGCCCCTTTCCCTGGTCTTGTGTTGTTGCACAGCCCTGACTCAGCCTTCTAGCGTAGCTCCTTATTAAACATCCTCTGCTCCACCCAAGAACATACACAGCCGGCCTCTAGTGTCGGTTGGCTGCTCACCCATGGATTTTGCGAACCGCATGTGGAAAGTCTCTGGGGAACAAGTAGGTGGTTGCGTCTCTACTGGACACGTGCAGATTTTCTCTTCTTGTCGTTATTCCCTAAATAATCTAGCATGACAACGGTCGCATAGTATTCCCATCGTGGTAGGTAGATGGTTTTGAGTAGGTCAGGATGTGTGGAGGTTGCATGCAAACGCCATGCCGCTTTATTAACAGGGGCTTGAGCCCCAGGGATTTAGATATCGGCGGGGG
>NW_007201349.1:0-876 GCF_000164805.1 Carlito syrichta | reverse complement strand
TTAAAGGTCAGTTTTAGTTTCAACCAGTGGCTATAGATGGTTCCTTTGTTTATCAATTTGCCCACACCCTTTCTGAGGCCATTGCTATTTTTCTTCTACTACCTCTTGGGGCAAACAATTTGGTCATCACAGGTCAGAATGCCAGTAGGCTCCAAGAGGCAGCCTGGGCCCAAGATGTGGGTAGATTACCTTGGCATACTCAAACATGCGGAGGTCAGTGTACATCTCAAGCGCAAGGTTCTCATGTCCACTCCTCTTGTACAGTTTGGCGGCCTCATGCAACTTCCCCTGGTAGGAAAACACATCTGCCAGAAACAGGTCATTGTTGGTCTCTCCCCGCTTCTTCCTCTCCTGGAAAAGTCAGAAGCACAGGAAATGGCCTCTGCAGCCATAGGCAGGAAGCAGCCTTTACAAAGGTTAGATGTTGCTATTTCAAGTTAAGCCCCTGGGCCTTCCTACTGGAACCTACGCTTAGCTCCTAGGCTGCTGTGTCTCTCACCCTGGTTTTTGGTGGGAATGCTTAATAACAAAAGCAGATTTTTTTCCAGACAAGATTAAAAAAAAAAGATGCAAGCCTTTGTTTGTTTAATGGAAATTCCTCAGGGTTGCTTTCCTGTATATTCTTCCAAGGCCATAAGTGAATAATTTGGATAGTGTGTGCTGCTGACTTAATGATGACCCCTGAACTCCCAAGATCTCTCAAATCTGCAGGCCTGATTTGGCAATTGTGACCTATGACAGACCAGGAGAAAGTTTAGGGTTTCTGTCCAAGATGGAGATCAATAAAATAGGATAGCAAGTCGTATTATATTCCTATTTCTTTTTTTTTTGAGTTGGAGTCTCACTCTGTCACCCCGACTGGAGTGCAGTGGCTGC
>NW_007201348.1:0-986 GCF_000164805.1 Carlito syrichta | reverse complement strand
GTGCCACCATACCCAGCTAATTCTTTATTTTTATTTATTTATTTATTTATTTATTTATTTATTTATTTATTTATTTCTTTAT
The DNA here is from genome assembly GCF_000164805.1 of Carlito syrichta. Classification (NCBI taxonomy): domain Eukaryota; kingdom Metazoa; phylum Chordata; class Mammalia; order Primates; family Tarsiidae; genus Carlito; species Carlito syrichta. The sequence goes on along the minus strand of NW_007201348.1, from coordinate 904 downwards.
TTTGTGAGACAGATCTCACTGTTGCCTAAGCTGGTCTCATATTTCTGGGCTCAAGCAATCCTCCCCCCTCAGCCTCCCAAAGTGCAGGGATTACAGGCATGAGCCACCACGCCCAGCCCATTTTAGGTTTTGAAAATCAGAACACATATTGGTCAATAAGGAAAGGTCCAAGAAGCTATACAATAGGGTGTAGCTTCTCTAAACAACTCAGAGCCAAGATGAAAGACATAGTCTAAGATAAGATTGGTCTAGGAGGATATATTGGCTAATTTCATGTGTCAACTTAGCTAGGCACAGTACCCAAATGTTAGGTCAAACATTATTCTAGATGTTTCTGTGAAGGTAAAGTTAGATGATATTAGCATTTAAATAAGTAGATTTTAATTAAACAGATTATACTCCATAATGTGTATGGGCCTCACCCAATCCACTGATGGCTGGCATCTCCTGAAGAAGAGGAAGTCTGCCAGCAGACTGCTCTAAGACTTGAACTACAGCATCAACTCTTTCTTGGCTTTCCTGCCTGCTAGCCTGCCCTACAGATTTGCCATCCTCCATAAATGCATGGGCCAACTCCTTAAAATAAATCTGTCTCTCTCTGTGTATGGATGTGTGTGTATGTGTGTGTTTTCACAAATACATATCCATACATATACACTTAAACATATTATTGATTATGTTTCTCTGGAGAACTCTGACTAATATAGAGGATTAAGAGGGAGAAAACATGAGTGCAAATACTAGCTCTGGCACTTAATACCTAGGTGATACTTTCCTTAGAATGATTGTTTTCAACTATAAAACAAGCAGATTTTTGTTTTGTTTTGTTTGTTGAGTTGGAGTCTCACTCGGTCACCCAGACTGGAGAGCAGTGGCACGCTCCCAGCCACCGCAGCCTTGACCC
>NW_007201347.1:0-927 GCF_000164805.1 Carlito syrichta | reverse complement strand
CTGTAATCCCAGCACTTTGGGAGGCTGAAGCTGGAGGATCACTGGAGACCAGGAGTTCAAGACCAACCTAGGCAACATAGTAAGAACTCGTCTCTCCAAAAAATCAAAAATTAGCCATCCATGGTAGCACACACCTGTAGTCCTATCTACTCAGGAGGCTGAGGCAGGAGGATTGCCTGAGCCTAGGAGGTCAAGGCTGTGGTGAGCTATAATGATGTCACTGCACTCCAGCCTGGGTGACAGAGTGAGACTCTTGAGTCAAAAACTAAAATAAAATGTATTAACATAATATACTTGCCTCGTGTATCTCATAAGTGAATCACCTAAGACTCACTGACATTTTACCCCTTTTCCTTTACTAGCCTGGTATGTCTACAGTTCTAGTCAGAGTATATAACTGCTCCTTATCATTATAAAAAAAGCAAATCTAGAAATTACCAAAACATTACTGCTGATAAATTTTTGAAATACAGATATGTGTACAGCAGTATTATTATTGTTATTATTATTGTTATTATTGTTATTATTATTATTATTATTATTATTATTATTGGCAGTGCCCTGTGCTTACCTGACCTTGAACTACCTCTGCCTCTTTTTTTTTTGCCCTGGGGCTCAATTCCAACTCAGTGTCCAGTTTCTATGGAGGGAGAGGAGAAAACAGAGAACAATGGTGACCTGGCTAGACTCCCCCCAAGGAATTCTTTCCATCACCTGCACCATCGACAGGAGTTGCCACAGCCTTTTCTTCAGGGTGAAAGAAGAGATGTCTTTATCACCTTAATTACCATGACAAGAAGGAAAATTATAGAGTTGTAATATGGTCTTTGGGGGAACAGTCTGCTCTTACAGAGATTTTGGGGGGATGTCTGAAAACTGATTGTTAGACAAGAAATTTAAAACAGACCAAGGAATTTTTATAGCACT
>NW_007201346.1:0-1002 GCF_000164805.1 Carlito syrichta | reverse complement strand
GAGGCTAATTATCTACTGCCTCGCTTCACTCTCCTACACAGCTGAAGAGGTATCTCTCGTGCCCATTAAAAAGAAAGTAAGTCGTGGGGTCAGCAGATGTAGGTTCAGGCTTAGCTCTTGCCTTTGTAGTTCCTGACCGTGTGATCTTTGCCTGGAGATAGGTTAGCTCTCCTCTCTGAGCCTCAGTTGTTCCATTAGTGTATGAGAGAGACTCTTATCTTTATTTTCCTGGATTATTGAGAGTATCAGATGAGAGCGTGCATGTGAACGCCCTTTATGTTAAACTGAAGTGTGCATTTATTTATTAGTAGTAGCTGTTATTAAACTGTGAACTCCTTAAGGACAGAGACTGAGTGTTATAATTTTCTTGCATCTCCCGGGTCTAATACAGGGTAAGCACAAAGTAGGCACTCAGGAAACGCAAACTGAATTAGACAGATTTAATTGCCATCTAACTACAGACAGGATGTGGCTCCATCCTGTATTCTGGGTGCTGGGAGTTGACCGCAATCTCCATCCTTCGGGAACACCCTCCATCCTCTACTTCCTACGCCATACCTGTCTCAGATCCCAGTCAACAGCCAGCTTGTGATGCAGTGGCTTTCAAACCATGGATGAACTCAATAAAGGTGGTCTCTTCCCAGCTCACAGAAACACGTGAGTCAATGAATTTAGGTCTCAATTTTAGGTTATCCCACATGACTTCATCTTAAATCTTAAGCATGACTTGGTCTTAAATCTTAAGTGTTTGCTATCATCCATCTGCTTAGGAGCCCTCATGGAATGCAAAACAAACAAGCTGCAAGTGAGCATTTAAGAAAGAACTGGAAAGAGCTAATCATGCTTAGCTTGGTGCTGTGGTACTGCAGTGTATTTGACTGTGGTTTTTAGATCACAAATACAGAAGAGAGTCTGCTAGTCAAACTGTTTCTAGTCCACATAATAGAGTTAAATCTGTCAGTAGTTTACAGTATTGTGCAAGGAGGACTCAGCTTCCAGGGC
>NW_007201345.1:0-504 GCF_000164805.1 Carlito syrichta | reverse complement strand
GTCTCGAACCCGCAGGCTCAGGCAATCCACTCGCCTCAGCCTCCCAAAGTGCTGGGATTATGGGCTGAGCCACCTAGCCCAGCCGTTCTATAGTTTAGTTATCAAGACTTGGAAAGCCAGGCATCACTAAGCCTTTAGTTTGTTGAATAACTGAATAAGGGCCAGCCCGGAAGGCACACCTGTTCAGTGAGCACGTCACTGGGCTCAGAGGCATGTCCTTCCCTCTCACTCCCCGGGGACACCACCTCAGGTGAGGCCTAGAGAATGTGCTAGACCCCATTCGTGCGTGGGGTCATGGGAAGTAGGGGTCATGCTTCATGGTCAAGAGCCTGGTCCAGGCAGGTTGGAAGGAGAATGGGAAGCAAGGAAAATGCACAAACCTTTTTTTTTTTTGATTTGGAGTCTTACTGTTGCCCAGACTGGAGTGCAGCGGCCGCTCCCGGCCACCGCAGCCTCGACCTGCCGGGTTCCGGCGATCCTCCCGCCTCAGCCTTCCAAGTAGCC
>NW_007201344.1:0-858 GCF_000164805.1 Carlito syrichta | reverse complement strand
AAAACTCCTCACAGATAGTGCTGTGTGAGTTGGTGCATTGTCGTGATGCAAGAGCTCCTTTGAGACCATTTGCACATACCTTTCTCAAGCCAAGATTTTCAGTTAAGAATTTTCTGTTTCTCTATTGATATTTACTTGGTCTGCTGTGCTTCTCACAGTCAGCCAACATTTTTCATGCACAATTCGATGAACTTTTGCAATGTTTTCATCAGTCTTGCTCGTTATTGACTGTCTTTACCTTTCTTCATCAGTGACACTTTCTCTCCCCTCATAAAAGCATTTAATCCACTTATAAATTGCCATTTTATTCATGGCATTATTCCCATAAACCTGGACTAATATGTCCCTGATTTCACTTTCACTCTTGCCAAGTTTGATAAGAAATTTAATGTTTGTCCATTGCTTGAATTCAAGCTCCAACATTCTCATTAAAAAAATGCAACAACAGTATTAACTTCAATCAGTAAGACACTGCCACACATCGACATGAACACAATTGTGAGACATTGATATACCAAGCATATGAAGCCTTACCAAGTTGTTTGTACAGTGCTGCCAACATAAGTGCACATTGGAAAGTTTATGAACTTAATTGGCAGACTTTGTATATCCCTTATCTATATAAACAATACCTTTTGTTTTTTTTTACATGTTCTCTGCATGCTACTCTCAAAGATGGGCATTGTATTATCTATTCTCAAAATGGAATCTCCTAGTTCTAATATGTCCAAGGGTCATGTTTCCATTGAGTCTGACAAATACACTTTTAAAATTATCAGACAGCAGAATTCTACAAGACATTTAAGGAGGAGCTGATACCAATCCTACTGAAGGTATTCCAGGCGATTGAAAAAGATG
>NW_007201343.1:0-1226 GCF_000164805.1 Carlito syrichta | reverse complement strand
GAGAGAGAGAGAGAGAGAGAGAGAGAGAGGGAGGGAGAGGGAGAGGGAGAGAGAAACAGAGAGAGAGACAGAGCGACAGAGACAGAGACAGAGAGAGAACAGAGAGAGAAAATTAAAGGCAAAGTCACATAAAACTGGGAAGGAGACCAGTACTGTTGAAGAGCAATGAGAAAAGTAAGCAAAGGGGAGACAAGAGTTGAATGTGACTGAAGAGGAGGGGAAGGGACAGATCCTATATATATATATATATATATATATATAAACTTCACAGGTTTCAAGTGCAAGAGTTAACCTCTCTGTTTAGAGAATGCATTGTTGAGGAGTAGTTTTTCCCATAGATCAGGAGAAAGATGATGGTCTGCGTTAGAGCAGTTACATCCATAGAAATGGAAAGAAGTGGACCAACGAGGAATACAGTTTTGAAGTGGAGCCATCAGGACTTGATGGTAGATTGGAGAGAAAGATTTGAAAATTGTCTACAGAGGCCTCCACAATGGTTCCTGAGTTTTCACTGAAGCTTTTTGCAAGAGATGATGCTGTTTGCTGTTGTGTATTTAAGTTGTTTGAAGTCTGCATTAGGTGGTAATTATGTTAGCTTATAAAGATTTCCATTTCATTTTGTGGTATATTTTGTCTTTTTCACAATTTAGACTTTGAATCTGTTTCAATTGTCATAACTTATCCTCAAGAACTTGAATCAGTTGTTGATTCAGGAATATGGCTTTTCTTCTTCCTTCTGAGGCTTAATTTTTGGTCAAGATAAATGCTACATACGGAAATGAAAATAGACATCATCCATGTACTGTTATTTTTTTAATCTTTGGCAAGATATTATGCTTAATAGGGAATGTTGAAGGTATCAACCAAACTGACATTTGGAGTAATAGATTTGCTTTAATTTCTTACCTTCTCCTAGCCAAAACTATTAATGATTTAGTTTTAGTTCACATTACCCTCTGAAAAACTTAGTCAATGATAGAGGAATTCTATTATAATCAATAATACAGTGGCATAATTTCAATTAAAGTAACTATTTAAACAGAATCTTCCCATATAAAATATAAGGATACTGATTTTACAGTTGTTGAAATGAAAAAAATAGTTCTCACAAACAGTTGAGTTTTTCCTTTTTGTTGTAGAATAAACGTGTCTGTCTGAAACTGTGGCTTTTCATGAGTTTATTTGTCTTATAGCTGCTATAGAAGATGGTGGTGTGCTTCGTGTTG
>NW_007201342.1:0-1153 GCF_000164805.1 Carlito syrichta | reverse complement strand
TCAAACCCCAAGTGTCCATGCCATAAGAGATAAGATAGACAAGTGGCACCTTATCAAACTGACAAACTTCTGCAAAGACAAAGAAACCATCCAGAGAGCAGTGAGATAACCCACAGACTAGGAAAAAAATGTTTGCCAACTGTATGTCTGACAAAGGCCTAACATCTAAGATCTATAAGGAACTCAAATATGCCAAAAAGAAAAATATAAACAGCCCCATTACTAAGTGGGCAAAAGATATGAATAGATACTTCTCAAAAGAAGGCATACGAGCAGCCAACAGGTATATGAAAAAAATGCTCAGCCTCACTAGTCATCAAAGAAATGCAAATTAAAACTACACTGAGATACCACTTAACTCCAGTGAGGATGGCTATCATCAATACCTTAAAAAACAACAGTTGCTTGATAGGATGCAGGGAACAGGGAATACTTCCACACTGTTGTTGGGAATATAAACTCGTACAGCCTCTGTGAAAAAACAGTCTGACGATTCCTAAAAGATTTTAGAATCAACCTTCCATACGACTCTGCAATCCCCCTACTGGGAATATATCCAGAAGAACTCAAATCACTCTGTTAAAAAGATACCTGCACATGTACATTTATCACAGCATTGTTCACAACAGCAAGAACATGGAGCCAACCATGCTGGCCATTGAAAGAGGACTGGATTAAAAAAATGTGGTACATATACACGATGGAATATTACACAGACATAAAGAAGAACAAGATCATGAACTTCACAGCAACCTGGATGGACTTAGAGTCTATAATACTGAGTGATCTTCACAGAAGCAAAGAACTAAGTGCCACATGTTCTCACTCATAAGCAGACCTTGAACAATTATTGTAATACTAAAGAAAAGGATTGGCACTAGCTGAAAACTGCTGGGAGAGGGGCAGGAAAGCAGGTTTTGCAGTAGTGGAAGTCTGCATACCTCATCAACAAGGGTACCTGCATAATGAGCATTTGTATACCTAACCCTGAATTGTACTACACATCTTTAAAATTAAAAAAATTAAAAGTTAAATAAATAAAAATAAAGATACTTTTTTTTTCTTTTTGATTTGGAGTCTCTCTCTGTCGCCCAGACTGGAGTGCAGTGGCCGCTCCCGGCCACCGCAGCCTCGACCTGCTGGGCTCCGGCGA
>NW_007201341.1:0-754 GCF_000164805.1 Carlito syrichta | reverse complement strand
TTCATTCAGGCACCCTGTAGATAAGAAGTGTTTTCCCATCCCCCGACAGATATTTGCTACTGTTAATCCCATCCCCCTCCCCCCCATAGTTTCCCAGTACCATCAGTCATTTTCTCATAGTATTGCATTGGATGTTCAAGGACCATTATATGAGTGAGAACATGTGATATTCGGATTTTGGTTTTTGTGAGAGGTCACTCAGTATTATAGACTCTAGTTCCATCCAGGTTGCAGCGAAATTCATGATTTTGTTCTTTTTTATGGCTGCGTAGTATTCCATCATGTATATGTACCACATTTTTTTAATCCAGTCCTCTTTTGATGGGCAGCATGGTTGTTTCCAGGTTCTTGCTATTGTGAACAATGCTGCGATAAACATACGTGTGCAGGTATCTTTTTTATAGAGTGATTTGTGTTCTTCAGGGTATATTCCCAGTAGGGGGATTGCAGGGTCATATGGAAGGTCAATTTTTAGAGCTTTTAGGAATTGCCACACTGCTTTCCACAGAGGTTGCACTAGTTTACACTCCCACCAACAGTGTAGAAGTGTTCCCTTTTCACCACACCCTCTCCAGCAGCTGTTATTTTTTGAGTTGTTGATAATTGCCATTCTGACTGGAGTTAGGTGGTATCTCAGTGTGGTTTTGATTTGCATCTCCCTGATGATTAGTGAGGTTGAGCATTTCTTCATGTGTTTGTTGGCTGCTCGAATGTCTTCTTTTGTGAAGTGTCTGTTCATGTCTTTTGCCCATTT
>NW_007201340.1:0-308 GCF_000164805.1 Carlito syrichta | reverse complement strand
GGAGGGAGGGAGGGAGGGAGGAGGGGCACATGGCCACACACTAGGTGTCAGGCCCAGTGTCAGGGAGAGACGGCCCTCTAGAAGCCCAGACGCCACCTGCATGCAACTTACTTATGTGGCAATTCCACACATGGACCCCACAACAAAAACAAAATACAAAAGATATTGTGACGTCATTTGATTTTTTTGCAATTGTCCAAAATACCTTAATATCATATATATAATATTAAGTATATATATTTTGCGCTTAGCAAACATTTACTTTTTTTTTTTTTTTGAGTTGGAGTCTCACTCTGTCGCCCAGACTG
>NW_007201339.1:565541-580228 GCF_000164805.1 Carlito syrichta | reverse complement strand
CCCAACCAAAAAAAAAAAAAAAAAAAAAAGAAGATGGTATTAGAACAACTAGTTAGCTATGGAGAAAGGCTCCATTGTATACCCTACACCAAAATAAACTTAAAATGAATTAATAATTCTGTGTTAAACAATAAAAGGTAGAAAAAATTAAAATGTCTACCTGTGAAATCTCTTAATACGTTAAGACTTCAGACTTAAAAGTAAAAATAACTAGATAAATATAAGGGGAAAACAACTGGTTTAACATTAAAATTGAAACTTCAGAACAAAAATGAAATTGAAACGCCAATAGCCACCTGGGGAATACAGCCCATGCCATCCTTCACCAGAGGACACACAGGTTAGTAGAGAAGAGAAAGCACCAAGGAATCCACTGATACTGAGAGTCAGGTCACAAGGAGCTATACAAGGATGAACCAAGAGAAAGTGTGAAAACTCACCAGCAATCAGCGAAATACCAATTAAATATTGGTAATGAACCACAAAATGTTTCATCTGATTCGGGGGAAAGTGTGTTCCTGAGGCTGCCTGTGCTAGGAAGCCCAGGATGAGGCACTAACCAGAGAGCAGCTGAGTGCTGCTCCTGAGAGTCACCAGGTGTGCAGTGGCCCTGACACTGCTCTCATGTCCCATGTCCCAAGAAGTCCACCCCCAAGGGCCCATACTCAGTAAACAATCCTGACGCCAAAACAGGTTTGTACCCAAATCTGGGCATCCATCACTGCTCACAGAGGAAGAAAGTGACAAAACTGATCAGTCTCCAAACATAGTGGAATATAATGGAATGATTAAATCAGCAGTTATTCGAAAATTTTTTTTAGTTGGAGTCTCACTCTGTTGCCGAGGTTGGAGTGCAGTGGCATACTCATAGCTACCACAGTCTTGACCTGCTGGACTCAGTCAATCCTTCCATCTCAGCCTTCCAAGTAGCTGGAACTACAGGCGTAAGCCACCATGTCTGGTTAATTTTTTGATTTATTGTAGAGACGAGGTCTCACCAAGTTGCCCAGGCTGGTCTCAAACCCCTGGACTCAGGCAATCCTCTGGCCTTAGGATTATAGGCGTGAGCCACCACAACCCATGTCAGTTATGTGAAATTAAGTGAAAAAGGACACTGACTTGATAAGATCGTGCTATGCACAGACAATGCAGTAACAGTACAAAAAAGAAGAAACAATACATGAATTGTGTCTTACAATTACATATGTCTGGGTTTTTTTGCTAATTTCTGTTCTAAAATCTCCAACTTTTCGTTCTCACTCATAAGCAGACCTTGAACAATTGTAATACTATAAGAAAGCGTTTGGCAGTAATGGGAAACTGTAGGAGGGGCGGGTGGGATTGGCATTTGAGGGAAACTGCTAGGGGAGGGAGGGGCACACCTCAACAAGGGTACCTGCATAATCAATATTTGCATACCTAACCCTGAATTGTACCCCACATCTTTATAATAAAAAAAAAAAGAAAAAAAATCTCCAACTTTTCTGCATGGAGTATTTTCGCTCTAAAATTAGAAAAAAATTACTTTTTAAAAAAATTAATAAGGATAAAGGCATATTTTCCATTAAAGAGTTTCTATGAGGAGGACTCATATCTAAATGTTTTGGCAACAATATAACACCATCAAACATTACATAAAATGCCACCATGCTTAAAAGTTTCCAGTTAATAAAGGGAAACAGGTGTACTGCATAGCTGCCAGCAAGTTAGGGACAGGCATCAAAGCTCAACAGTAGAGCAAGTGAGAGCAGGCAGCTCTTCTGTGAGATATTAGAAAATGACCCACACTGCAGCCCAGTGCTGACATGGCCTCGCCCCTCACAGCCCTGGCCTTGTTTCTCACAACTCCCACCAAAGGTGGCTGAGAAATACGGGCCATTAGAACTGCAACAAGTCTGAGATGTACCAAGGTAGATAGGCTGAGCACTTCTAACAACTCTTGCAGTGACAGCATCTGTCTATACTCAAGCATGCCAAAAATCTGTCGAGAACCCAAGGGGGAGATGACTACACAACATGGTGTACCTATAGCCCACAACCACCTCTCCTCATGCTGGAACTTGGGTTTTAATGCCATGAAACTCACTCAACAGAGAAAGCACCTGCTCATCCTGGCAATAGATGGTACTGGAGTCTCACCGGCTGTCCCATCAGGGTGTCCCAGTGGTCGTTTCTCCAGCAGGACTCCAGGGAATAAATAAAGGTTTGGGTTTTGCCTCCCCTGGTCCACACAGTCAACACTCTAAGTTAAGCTCAGCACAAGTCCACCAGACCCCCAGGATTGCTGGTAATAAAAATAAACAAAAAAAGCTGATACTATTTCTCATTTAACAGAGTTAGTAGACATTTGCAAGGTCAGATCCAGCTAGTAAAATATGAGGAAAGGGGACTTTCAACTTGCCCAATCTTTCCAGGAATTGCAACCAAACCCCTAAATGCTCATTCCACTTGTAGGAACTCATCCCTAGGAATCATTCAGAATAGCACAAAGTATTATGTGGACTGCTCACAACACTGTTAATTTTAAAAACAAACCAGGAAGTCAACCATCTAAATGTCCAACACCAGGAAACCGGTAAAAGCAACAACACACTCACACCAAGTCATCGTGTTTGGAAGAATACAATGAAACTTGAGGTCTGTCTCCTGGTTCATGGTGCAAACAAGCATGTGCAGGCTCAGCCACAGAGCAGGCGCCCACCCAGCAGAAAGGCAGGACACAGCAGTCACATCCCCACAGGATGAAAGCACAGGCAGGTTTATTTTGCACTTTATACTTTATTTTCCAAAATACACAGCTTACTTTTATAATTAGAATGAAATATATAATCTCTTTAAGTCCCTGACAAAATAGGAAGCAGCCTCTGTTCAGTGGTTTCTCCCTCTCAGGTAGAGGGGACTTGCTTCAGGGGACTCAAGAGTTCTTTCCTCGCCTTCTGAAAATCAGTTCCTTGCCTCCAGGCTATGCCCCACAGCTCAGTACATGCTTCACAAAAACCTCACTCAATGTTCCCAACTGCCCACGAAATCAAGCTTTTCTCCTCCCACTTTACAGAGAAGGAAATCACAAAGTCATGTCTATACAATCAAGTTAAGGAGACCCTGAATGAGGTGCTGAACATTTTCTCAAGCAAAATAGCTGAAAGGTTTTACAATCAACTTTCCATTTTCACCAACTTGGAGGGGGGAAATGCCCAATTTTCTAACTTAGTTCACTACGTACATATTTAAAATCACATCATATAAAATAGTAATTTAGGATGGACATGGTGGCTCATGCCTATAATACCAGCACTCTGGGAGACCAAGGTAGGAGGATTGCTTCAGGCCAAGAGTTTGAGACCAGCCTCAGGGCAAGACCCCATCTGGACAAAAAATAAAAAAAATTAGCCAGGCATGGTGGTGCACACCTGTAGTCCCAGCTACTCGGAGGCTGAGATGAGAAGACTGCTTGAGCCCAGGAGGTTCAGGTTACAGTGAGCCATGATCATGCCAGTGCACCCCAGGCTGAGCAACAAAGCAAGATCCTATTTCTTAAAAATAAATAAATAAAAACTAATTCAGAAAAACGGCTTCTTCCCATTCTAGTATTTCACGAAACAAGTTTACTCCATTTACGTATACATCTTTTCAGACCTGCTAGGCCTGCTGCTGCTTTGATTATTCACCTAGCTCAATAGAGGAAATAGCCTTAGCCAGTCTGCAGCACAGCCATGGTTTAGTCTACACAGAACATTTGGGGATTTTCATCCCCAGCCACACTGACCCAGTCACTACTTATAATCTCCATAGACCACAGTGTGAGCAATTTCTCGTTACTACCACCATCCCCAGGAGGGCAGCTGCACCCAGGGATGACTGCCACACCTTGTCTAGACCTGTGTTCCTGGCAATGGACCTGTCAGGTGACCCCCATCAGCACCTCAAACCAGCACTGAGGGTGGTCACTTTAGGTTCAGATGTCTTCTGTGCCCAAACAGTACTGCACGCTCCCTCAAAGAAAAAGACAGGCTGGGCTTGATGGCTCAGCTTGTAATCCCAGCATTTGGGAGACCGAGGCAAGTGGATTGCCTGAGCCCACGGGTTCAAGACCCATGGCTGAACCAGTAGCCTGGGCAACTTGGCAAGACCTCATCTCTACAATAAATTTTTAAAAAATTAGCTGGGCATGGTAGCGCGTGCCTGTAGTTCCAGCTACTAGGAAGGCTGAGGCAGAAAGATTACCTGACCCCAGCAGGGCGATGCTGGAGTGGCTGTGAGTGTGCCACGGCACTCCAGCCTAGTCGACAGAGTGAGACTCCAACTCGAAAAAAAGAGAGACAGAGTCCCCTGGGGCCCTCCGACTGAGGACTAACAGACACACATATAACACATAACAGAACCTCAGACAAACCCTCTGAGAACACACCAATCATACATCAACCACTCAGCCACAGAGAAGCCACAGGGACTTACGTGGACACGAGGACAGCAGCCGCATCTCGGGCCTTGTCGCTGACAAGCAAGTAGGACTACAAGAAAGTACAAAGCACAGGCACAGTTACACCACAGCATGTAAATCTCAGGGACCCCCCCACTCCACTGAAAAATACTATTTTACTCCCTGAAAAATAGTATTTGAATACTATTGAATAGTAGTTGAATAAATACATAAGTACTGAACGCTTACCAAATTAAATGCTAATATCAGGACAGCATAAACATGAAAGACAATACTAATTAGCAGCTAATTATTTACATAATCATATTTACCTCTGCTATTTGGAGAATACGGTCCATTATGGACATTCGTGTTTGCCCAGGTTGGGTGAGGAGGTTCCCATCAAGGCGTGAAAAATCAAAAGGAATCAGGCAGGTCACAGAGAGCCACAGTAAAAGCATGTAGCGTGTTTCCCAAGTCTAAGAAGTTAAATCAAAGTAAGAATTATTCCTGTTTGAAAAACAGAAATACCCAGCCACATACCATTTAGTTGTCCAACCTACCTCCCAGTGCCCATATAGGCCCTTCAAATGCCATTTACCTCAGGGTCAGGGATGCTGACAACCCACTGGCTCCTCCCCACATCTCTCCAGTATCCTCACCATACAACCCACTGTCGTAACTTGCTGACTAACTCAGCAGACAAAAGAAACATCAAAGTAAACAAAGAATAATCATAATACAACAGTATCATGGCTTCTCTTCACTGGCACCTTTCAACATGCAAATCGACCTTTTGAGAAAGTAAAAAACAGATAAAAAGGAAACAAGAAGACTAAAGAATAGAGAAACAACTCTCAACTTCTAGTAACGAAGGAATACCCTTATTTTCAGTAATCAATTAAAAAAATTTCAATTTGATCCTGCAATCAGGCCATCAGGGGCACTAGAAGTACTAAGGAAAGAAGGGTATTGAGTTCAGGACAGCAGGGAAATGCCCCCGACCCCAGGTCTTCAGCTTTGATCAGGCACATTCACATCAAGACAATTCACTGAGTGGTACCATTATATACCATAAGCTCTTCTGAACACATACTGCAGAAAAGAAATAGTGGGCCCCTGCCGTCCTCAGAAAGACCACTGGCAAGGTCAGCCCATAGCTGGCATCCAGGAACCTGAGTGTGAGTAGGATTCTCACCAAGCCCTACCTGACAAAAGTGACTCACTGGTTCAGACTGTACAAACCATGGTTTATGCTGAGTACCTGCTTTCCTCCCAGGGATCTCAAATTTTGTTCCAGGCAAGACAGAGATGCCAACATGAGAACCCTGGGCACTGAGTCTCCAACATGTTTCCCTAGTAGACACATCACACATGTGGTCATAGCTCATTGCTGAGGGAATTAAACGTGCCCTGTGATCCACCTAAGACAAGACTCTGGTAGCTCCTGCCTGGTTCCCCAAATCGACTTCACTTCACATGCTTTTTCCCTTTGCTGATTTTGTTTTGTATTATTTTGCTGTAACAAATCATAGCCATAAGAATAAATATACGCAGAGTCCTGTGAGTTCTGCTACAGAATCATCAAACCTGGGGGTGGTCTTGGGAACTCCCAACACAGTTACACTTCAAGTTAAAAAAAAATTGACAATATAGATTTGTCATGAAATATACCTAGGTATATTTTTTCTTTATAAAGGGCATATTTTAAAGGAAAATAATTTAAAGTAATCTGTATACAAAGTAAAGGAAAAGCCACAAGAATAAAAGAAACGAGAGGGAGTGACATAAAGCAACATGAGATAAAATAGAGGGAAACAGGAAGGAGAGGCATGAAGTGGAGTAGAAGATGGAGGGGCACTCACTTCATGGTCCTTGGGATTCTGATCTGCGAACATATCTAATACAGGCTCAACATCAGCTACTTCATGAGGAAATAAACGAAGAAATATTTTATATCCTCGAACCTACCAAAGAGACATTGATTATATAATTAAAAAGCAAGGTAATAAAATCACCTCCTTTTCCTCTTATCAAAAAATCACCACCTATGCCACTCAATGATAAAAGAGAATTATATCCTATTACAGTGATACAACTTAGTAAAGTCACAAGGCAGCTATCCTTGTTTCCTAAATCATTCATTCATTAAATATGTTCTCTCCAATCTAACAATCTTATAGAAAGATTGGTTCATCAGAAATATAGACATGTTACAAACTAAAAAATTTTGTTTCTACCTCCTTTATATGATTGTTCTCTAACATTTATGAGGAATAAGTGCCCCCAAATTATTAGCACTTCCAAAAAACACAGTAATACCACACCTTCTGAAGAAATCCTACCCTCAAACAACTGAGGTGCAGAGGATTATGTACACTAGTCAGCCCACCCATGGTGTTCTCTCACTGGCCATGGGCTCTCCCTGCCAGGCAGCAGAAACCTTTAACACACAGCCCCTGAGAAACACAAACCCCACCCTGAGAAGGCTCTGAGTCACTCCCCTAGTCAAAACTGCAAACATTAAATCTGTGGGCCAGCACACAGATAGCACCTGGAAACTTGTAAGAAAACTAGAGTATCAGTCCCCACCCCAGACCTACTTACTAAAAAATATGTAATAAAACAAGATTCCCTAGGAAATTCATCAGCACATTAAAGTTACAGAAGTACTTCTATTTCCACCAAGTATTTTGTTTTTCCCCTGTAAAAAACTCTTCTGACTTAGTCATATCACCCATCCATCTTCCCTTCCTAGTTAGGTGGTACTTCAAATGTATTCAAATGCAAGATGCTAAATAACTTGGATGTTGTTTCCGTCAAAGACCCCTGATCACTAAGATCTGATCCCCAACATATGGCTAAAAGAGAGAGAGAGAGAATTAAACCCACACATGGTGTCTAAGAACCACCTTTCCTGAGAATTTACATTTTGCAGGGTAACTTCTAGATCAAATATATTTTAAAAGTATCTGTTAACTCTAAAGCGCTACATAAATGTTACCTTGGTGATGATGTAAAGAAATTTAAAGCCCAAATGTATGAGGGTGGCTGGAGATGTCTTATCTTGTACTATGTCCAACAACAAGTTCATCATCCATTCTAGGGAAAAACATATCAAACATTTGCTATAAAATTAAACATCATGATGATATTGAATCAAAATACCAAAATGAAAAAAAGTTTACTTAGAA
This sequence comes from Carlito syrichta, assembly GCF_000164805.1. Classification (NCBI taxonomy): domain Eukaryota; kingdom Metazoa; phylum Chordata; class Mammalia; order Primates; family Tarsiidae; genus Carlito; species Carlito syrichta. Next base: position 572,614 of record NW_007201339.1, on the reverse strand, counting down.
GCTGAAGAATGGCTTAATACTAGTAAACCTATATCATCTGGGCCAAGTGCGGTGGCTCAAGCCTGAAATCCCAGCGCTTTGGGAAGCAGAGGCAAGAGGATTGCTTAAGTCCAGGGGTTTGAGACCAGCCTAGGCAACTTGGTGAGACCTCACCTCTACAATAAATCAAAACACTGGCCGGGCTTGGTGGCTCAGCCTGTCATTCCAGCACTTTGGGAGGCCGAGGTGAGTGGATTGCCTGAGCCTGCGGGTTTGAAACCAGCCCAAGCAAACTGGTGAGACCGCCTCTCTACAATAAATTTAAAAAAAAAAAATTAGTTGGGTATGGTAGCAGGTGCCTATAGTTCCTGCTACTTTGAAGGCAGAGGCAGAAGGATCACCAGAACCCAGCAGGTCAAGGCTACAGTGGTCGGAAGCATGCCACTACACTCCAGTCTGGGCAACAAAGTGAGACTCCAACTCCAAAAAAATAAATAAATAATTAAATTAGCTGGGCATGGTGGCTTATGCCTGTAGTTCCAACTACTTGGAAGGCTAAGGTGGAAGGATCATCTGAGCCCAGCAGGTTGAGGCTGCAGTGGCTGCGAATGTGCCACTGCACTCTAGCATGGGCGCCAGAGTGAGACTCCAACTCAAAAAAAGAAAAAGAAAACCTATACAATCTAAGCATCAATAGAGCAAAAGAAAAACATACAGTCATCTCAACAGTTTCTAAAAGGACAATGGAGTTAATATAGCAATCATTTCCACTTTAAAATGTAGGAAAAAATACTCTTATCTTGTTAAAAAGTTATTCTATTTCAAGTCAGTATCTAATAGCACACTTTACAGAAGATATATGCAACAATTACAACAATTTAGCAATGATATAGATCTAACCAATATAGTAAGACAGAAAAAAAAGAGGGGCTGGGCACGGTGGCTCATGCCTATAACCCCAGCACTTTGGAAGGCTGAGGTAAGGGGATCACTTAAGACCAGGAGTTTGAAACCAACCTGGGTAACCCAGTGAAATTCCATCTCTACAAAAAATAAAAAACATCAGCTGGGCATGGTGGCACACGTCTGTAGTCCCAGCTACTCAGGAGGCTGACACAGGAAGACTGCTTGAACCTAGGAGGTCAAGGCTGTAGTGAGCCATGATCTTGGAAGGCTGAGGTGGAAGGATTGTCTCCACTGCACTCCAGCCTCGATGAAAGTGTGAGAACACATCTTGAAAAAAAAAATGTATGAAACAACTGTTTTCAGACACTGGAACAATAAGCAGTACATGCCTATGATCCCTAAAATATGCTAACAAATCAACTAAGCTCTACAGCTACTCATGCTGTCTACTGGAGGGCAATTTTTAGAACTCAGTGCAGGGAGAGAGATTCAAACAGAGCACAGTGATCTCTCTAAAGCAAGGAGCTTAGACACTGCAGAAAAAAAGATCCAGGAACCTGCAGACACAGTAACAACACTTCTATACTAAGGAGGATAAAGAGAGACTGAACAAAGTCTCAGTGACATATGCAACAGTATCAACTACATTAACATTGTATAATTGGAGTTCCAGAGGAGAGAAGAAAGTGCACAGAAAATGAATGAAGAAATAATAACCAGACATTTCCAAAATTTATTTTAAAAAACGATACACCTATTGATCCAAAGTTTCAACAAATACCAAGCAGAATAAACAGAAAGAAAATCATACCATGGCATATTGTAATCAAACTGTTGAAAACTAGTGATAAAAAGAAAATTCTAAAAGCAGGCAAAGAAAAAAAGCACATATTACATATAGAGAAACAAAGAATGAACAAACAGATCAATGGGAGACCCAAATTTCATCTGCACACAATGACCACTTACATACCTAATCCTGAATTGTACCCCACATCTTTAAAATTAAAAAAAAATTTTTTTTGAGTTGGAGTCTCACTCTGTTGCCCAGGCTGGAGTGCAGTGGCATGCTCACCGCCACCCCAGTGTCAACCTGCTAGGTTCTAGCATCCTTCCACCTCAGCCTTCCAAGTAGCCAGAACTACTGGCACACACTACCATTTTTTAATTTACTGTAGAGATGAGGTCTCACCAAGCTGCCCAGACTGCTCTCGAACCCATGGACTCAGGCAATCCTCTTACTTCGGTCTCCCACAGTGTTGGAATTACAGGCTTTGAGCCACCGGGCCGGGCCAAAAAAAAAAAATTTTTTTTAAGAAGAATGAACAAAGACTTTTTCTCTGAAAAAATGCAAAGCAGAAGACAGTAGAATGACACCCTTTAAAGTGCTGAAAGAAAAAATTGTCAATTTAACATTCTGTAAATAACAATATATCATTCAAAAGCAAAGGTGAAAAAAACTATTGAAAGCTGAAAAAGACCAGGAGTAGTGGTTCATGCCTGTAATCCCAGCAATTTGGGAAGTCAAGGTGGGAGGATCACTTGAAGTCAGGAGTTTGAGACCAGCCTGGGCAACATAATAAAGCCCTGTTTCTACAAAAAAAATTTAAAAATTAGCCAGGCATAGTAGCACGTGCCTGTGATCCCAGCTCCTTGGAAGGCTGACATAGGAGCTTGAGCCCACGAATCAGAGGTTACAGTGAACTATGATTGCACCACTGCCCTCCAACCTAGGCAATAAAGTGAGAACATGTTTCTAAAAAAGTAAAATAAAATAAAAAGCTGAGAAAATTCATCACCAATAAATCTATACCAGAAGAAACATTAAAGAGAATTCTCCAAACAGAAAATAAATGACACCAAATGAAAACTGCAAACTATAGAAAACAAAAAATAAAGCTGGAAATAATAACCACATGAATAAATATAAATACCTTTTTTCTCATTTTTAACTTCTTTGAAAAATAATTGAGTGTTTAAAGCAAAAATTATACCATATATACATGGAAGTAAAATGTATGGCAAAGAACAGGAGAGGGAAGTGGAAGAATCCTGAATACATGAAGTGGAAGATTATTTCAATCTTGTATAGATGAAGTGACGGACTGTGATAACTTGAGGATGCATGTTGTAAATCACAGCACAATCACTAAAAAATTTTAAAAGGGACAGCTAAAAGCCAACAGTGAAAATAACACAGAAGACCAAATAGTGCTCAATTAATACAAAATAAGATGGAAAAATAGAAAGCAAACAGCAAGAGCAGACCCAAACTCACTCATGCCTACAATACCAGCACTTTGGGAGGCCGAGACAAAAGGACTACTTCAGGCCAGGAGTTCAAGACCAGCCTAGGCAACACAGCAAGATCCCCATCTCTACAAAAAATAATTTTAAAAATTCTCAGGGTGTGGTGGTTTGTACCAGTAGTACTTGGGAGGCTGAGACACGATGACGGCTTGAGCCCAAGAGTCCAAGGCTGCAGTGAGCTATAATCACACAACCGCAGTGTATAATCACTCCAGTCTGAGCAACACAGCGATATTTTGTTAAAATAAAAATTTAAAAAGCACTCATATTGATAGCTACATTAAATGAAAATGGCCTTAAGACTCCAATTAAAAGGCAAAGATTGTCAGAATGGATTTTTAAAAGGGAAGACCCAACTATAGTCTATCTACATGAAATGCACATTAAAAGTAAAAACATAGCTAGGTTAAAAGTTCAAGGAAAGAGCCGGGCTCGGTGGCTCAGCCTATAATCCCGCGCCTTTGGGAGGCTGAGGTGAGTGGATTGACTGAGCCCGTGGGTTCGAGACCCTCCTGTGCAGCGAGACCTCATCTCTACAATAAATCAAAAAATCAGCCGGGCATGGTAGCACATGCCTGTAATTACAGCTACTCGGAAGGCTGAGGCGGAAGGATCGTGGAGCCCAGCAGGTCGAGGCTGCGGTGGCCGGGAGCGGCCACTGCACTCCAGTCTGGGCGACAGAGTGAGACTCCAACCCAAAAAAAAAAAAAAAAGGTTCAAGGAAAGAAAAAGATATTCCAAACAAGCACTACTCATAAAAGAGCTGGAAGGACCATATTAATATCAAAGAAGATTTCAGAACAAGTAAGATTACCAGGGTAAAAGAGGACATTTCTTTTCTTTTTCTTTTTTTTTTTGGAGAGACAGGTAATATTGCTGTCACCCAGGAGTGCAGTGGCACAATTGTGGCTCACTGCAGCCTCAACCCCCGAGCTCAAGGAATCCTCCCACCTCAGCCTCCCAAGTAGCTGGAACTAGAAACACCACTGCATCTGGCTAATGCTTTTATTTATTGTAGAGATGGGACCTCATTATGTTGACCATGTTAGTCTCAAATTCCTGGCCTCAAGCAATCCTCCCATGTAGGCCTCCCAAAGCACTGGGATTTTAGGCATGAGCCACCATGCCTGGCCAAGAGGACATTTCATAACGATAAAAGGATCAATTCATCAGGAAGACATAATAATCCTGTAAGTGTATACACCAATTCACAGAGCTCAAAACAAGCAAAGCAAGCAAGCACTGAGACAACTGAAAGGAAAAACTGTTGCAAGATGTTGATAGTTGTTGAGGAATTAATAGAACAAGTCAACAGAAAAGCAATAAGGATATAAAAGACCTAAACAGTATTATCAACAACCTTAAGTGACATTTATAGAACAACTCACCCAACAACCACAGGATATTCTTTCCAAGTGCAAATAGAACAGTCAACAAAACAGAACATACTCTGTGCCATAAGTCTTAGTAAATGTAAAAGAATTGCAATTTGCATCTAGGAAATGCAGAGACACCGCTCCATACCCACTAAAATCAAGAAGACTGACAATACTAAGTGTTGAAGAAGACGAAAAACAACTGAAGTTCTCATACATTGTTGGTAAAATGTAAAATGGCACAACCTTTATGGAAACAGTACAGGTTATTATAAGGTATACACTTACTATATAGTCCAGCAATTCCATTTTCATGTATTTATCCATGAGAAAATAAAACATACATCTACTCAAAACTTGTTCATGAGTTTTCATGGCAGCATTATTAGTAGCTAAAAATTGGAGACAACCCAAACGTCCATCAATAAGTGAAAGAATAAACAAATTGTGGCTTACCAACAAAAGAAAAAAGGAACAAACTACTGAAGTACACACCAACATGGATGAGTCCCAGAAATAATATTTTAACAAAAGAAGCCAGAAGGCCAGGACCTATAATAATTGGAAGCTGGGGCAAGAGGCTCACTTGAGCCCAGGAATTTAAGACCAGCCTGGGCAACACAATGAGGCCCTGTCTCTACAAAAAATTAAAAACTTAACCAGGCCTCTCTGCTAACTGCTGTGAGGATTAAATAGTGACCCATGTAAAGCATTTGGCCCTGTGTGATTATCAGAAAAACAACATGTGCCCAGATGTAAACAGATTAAGACAAGCATATGAAGAGCAAACAGTGTGTTAGGTAGCAGAGAGGAAAAATAAATCTAACATATCTGCCCACAGCAACCAGCTGGACTTGCAAGCAAATAAGACAGGGACACTTCTTAGCACTTTCTCCTGTCACCTTCTGCTGGCAAAACACACACACATTAGCGCTATACACCACATCCTTTGTGGTCACCTGTAATTGAATGATCAAAGCTGTCAGCTTCTATTCTTACCCAGGTGTGGGTCCAGCAGGTGAGGCTGTTCCTGGTATTTGTCCATTATTACTAAAAAGAAAAATAACATAAAAATTAATTTTCACTAGCCTAACATGCCCGTGAGCCTCAGAAACCCTCCTGTTTTCCCTGCTCATTTCCTCAGCACAGCAGCTCCCAAAAGCACACCCTCTTCTTGGGTCCTCTTCTCTCACCTCCTCTAAACAGAGCCTCTTCCTCCCTTCATTCTTCACTACCTCCACCCCTATTATGAATCAAGCTCGGTCCTTCTTGTTAGATGCACATCCCCTGTACTCCTCTCAAACTCCCCTGTCAAATACACCCAAGTACCGTTCCCTTCACCCCTGCCAGCTCTTCAACTCAGGACCCCATGATCTCCTTGACCCTATGTAACCTGCTTCCGCTCCTCCCACCAGTTGAAACCGCTCTGTCCAATTCACCAGCTCTTTGCCTACAGTTCTCAACTGCCATATACCTCCAAGCCCTGACCACTCTCATCGCTTCCCAGGAATGGGAAATGGGTTTTCACAGATCTCGGAATGAGGGTCCCTCACCCTCAGAACTGCTGTGTAGACGAAGTACTGTTAGCTTTAACCCCCGTTCACAGCTGAAGGAACTGAGACTCAGAAAAATCAAGCAACAAGCCCAAGCAGCAGAGCCAAGATTCAACCCAGGGCATCTGAAGTCTATTTCCTAAAATCAGAGCACTCTCATTTCAAACTGACAAAGGCAAAATTATGTAGAAATTTCTTTAACTAAAAGGGTCCACAAAGATGATTCTACAAAACCCTATGTAACTAACTACGAGATCCTAAGGACACGTTTTGGAATATTCCATTATAAACAACTATAAGGGAGACTTTGGATTAAGCAAGTAACTTGTCACAGCGTCACCCACTGCCCTACCCCGCCTGCTCTCGGTCCACGCAGAGCCACGAGCCCTGCCCTCGTGAACGAACTCTAGGTGGCGCCCACAGGACAGAACCGACTGCTCCTTCCCCAGTAGAGCAGTCTGTGCTGCAGCAGTGCGCTCCGTTGTGCCTCCCCTCGCTCCCTTCCCGTCCACACAGTCATCTCTTGGACACCGTGCTTCACACCGTCGCCAGAAAAGGCTGGGGCAGGACCAGGAGAGCAAACTGCGGCGCTGATCTGTCCCCAGCCGTCCAGGGGGATTTACCCAATCCCTCCGGCCCCCTCACGCTTGCCGCCCTCCTCCAGGCATGGAGATGGGGGGAGGGGGCTTGTTGACCCTCCTCCTGGCGAAACCACAGAGCCACGGCTCTAAGGCGTCACCCTTGTGATCAGGCGCTGCTGCCGACCCATCCCCAAACAGAAAAGGAGACAGTCCCAGCCCTGGAAGCTGTGTGGGCACCCAACAAAGCACGTCGGGGTCGGCCCCGCCTCCCAGGGAAGAAGACCCTCTGCCCTCCCCTCCCGCACGCCAGCAGGGCGAGGAAGAGGAGCCAGCGGGCCGGTCTCTCCGGCGCGCGCACTGAATGCCCA
>NW_007201339.1:564998-565386 GCF_000164805.1 Carlito syrichta | reverse complement strand
TCGCGAGGGGCCGCGCCCAGCCCCGCCCCGTGACCCCTTCCCCGCGACCCCCCCGCCCTGCCTTACGGGCTTGCAGCTCGGACTCCTCTAGAGCGCCAAGGATGAGGGATGAAGGATGAGGAAAAGGAGGCGCCCGCCGAGGCAGCAACCGATGCCGGCCCCGCCCCACAACCTCCGACCCCACTCGCCGGCCTCCGCTACGGAGCGCACCAGCTGCCAAAATAGCCCGCGCGGATCTGGTGCTGTCCTCGGGAAGGCGCAGGCGCGAGCGGAGCCCACAGGTTCTAGGAAGACGCGCAAGGACCACTGGCCAGACTGGTCCCGGGAGCGCGTCACGGACCGACAGGACGCGAGTGGAGCCTAGGCTGAAGGGCTCCGGGTCAGGCAG
>NW_007201339.1:536224-564978 GCF_000164805.1 Carlito syrichta | reverse complement strand
GGGGGGGGGGAGCTTGGGCACGTGGGTGCGACGCGGGCGGGGCGAAGGCGGGGTCTGAGCCCGGGGGCAGGGCCTGAGCACGTAGGTGCCGGGAAGGCAGAGGCGGGGTCTAAACACGTGAGTGCTGTGCGGACCGGGTCAGGTCTCCGGACCTGCTCTTCAACGATGACGGCGCTGACGTCCCATCCACGCTGGCCATCCGGACAACCTAACCACACAGACATTCCAGACATCCCGGTCGTCTGGGACACCCCACTGCCCAAAGCTGCCCGCCTCCCTTGCCCTCCGTTTTATCCCGTGGACCACACCCCAGCTGAAGAGTGGTGTATTGGAGAAGGCCAGGCAGGGACTGCAATCCCAATGGCCCGTCCCCACAACGACGGGGCCCTTCCTTCCATTTGCCCCACCTCGTTCGGGGTGGACTCCGAGCCCGCTCAGCCCCAGAAGGGCTCCTCCGGGTGAGGCCCATCTCGGGTTCTCAGCTCTGCGGGAGCCAGGAGCTGGAGCCCCTAGGCCGCGGGAAGCGTGGCGCCACCTCCAGCCTAAGCAGCCCCAGATCTGTGTTAATTTCTATAAAACTATCAGAAAAAAATCCAAACTCCCCCCCCCCCAGATTAATGAAGCTGTTGGACGCCTTTCAAGGGGTCTGGGTCTCCTGGAAATTAGTCCGACTGCATGGCGTGCAGAGACGCAGGTGAAACTAAGACACACAGGGCATGATCCCAGAGACCATCTGTTGGCTTTATTGGTCTCTGAAGCCGCCCAGTATTGCTGCCCCAAGCTGTTAGCTCAGCAGGCGGGCCGGCAGGCAGTGGTGCCCTGGCGCTATTTGAGAAGCCTCTTCATGGTGCCCAGGGTCGGGCTCCTGTACTCCCGCCCGAAGTGGTTCCAGTGGTTCAGGTAGTTAAACAGCTGGTAGACCTGCAGCCGCTGGTCGAAACCGGGAGCCTTGGGGATCTTCCGGTAGTAGGCAGTGAAAAAGGATCTGGGAAACCCCCCAAACATCAAGGCAATTGCCAGTTCAAACTCAGAATGGCCATAGAAGGAAGCCGGGTCATAAATAATGGGCCCGGCGTCATCCTCAGCCACGTTTCCCGACCAAAGATCCCCATGGAGCAGTGCAGGGACAATCTCTAGGCCACCAAACAGATCCGGGATCTTCACCTAGGAAAACAATTAATGGAGGTGATTATCACGGGACTCAAGGGGACCTAACCTCATCCAACACTTGGAAATGAGGCCAAGACAACCCCGGCTGTTCATTCAGGGTCCAGCCACAGCACTGTCTGTGGAGCCCAGAGATAAAGGTCATCTGACTCCAGGGGAATTCATCTTTGTCTAACTTACTATTTGCTACTGATTTAGGTCCAGACGCTTTTACAGTGCTAATGATTTCCATACACTGAAGCATCTCAGAGGTTGTAGTTTTCTTGTCCTGTAGAATAGGAACCAGTGCTGTACCTATCTTAGCAAACTCTCTCACCACTGTTCTCTTATTTCACTGCACCTACGAGGGGGAACTCCCCCCCAAAAATAGAATTATCTTTTGGAAGACGGGCCCCCTGTAGAACACTGGATCAAACAGTCAACCAAAGTTTTTATCTGGAAGTTTTTAGAAGGTTGAATCACAATTTGCAGAAGAAACATCCCAAGTTGTCCCAAACAGATGACTAGTTCTACCACAACAACGCACCTACCCACACTATGCTAAGTGTTCAGCAGTTTTTGACCAAAAAACAGTATGACCCTTGTGCCCCACCCTCCCTATTCACCCAACCTCACCCTAAGTGACTTTTTTTGTTTCCCTGTGTGAAAAATTCTCAAAGGGAAATATTTTGCCACTGTGGAAGAGGTGAAACAAAAAACATCAGAGGCACTCTAAAAGGCGTCAAAGTTGACGAGTTCAAAAGCTGTTTTGAGCAGTGGAAAAAGCATCTTGATAGGTGTATTGCATCAAACAGAGAGTACTTTGAAGGTGACTGAAGTTTTAACATATAATAATAAATACACCATTTTTTATAAATAAATTCTAGGTTTTTGGGGGAGTCCATCATATATATCTATACTTCTTTTGAATCCTGTTGGTTACTTAATTAATAAGCTAAATAAAGTTTATTTGACACATTCTCACTCTGGATTGATAAACAAATTCTGTTTTTAACTCTTTGGGTTAAGTTTTGAAACCAGTAACTCTGGTACCCACATTCTCACTAAGGGGTGAGATATTTGTGCTTTAGCAGAGGAGGAAGAACAAGTGTAAGAGTGGACAATTGTTACTAATCATGAGAAAAGTAACTTAGAGTCTATAATATAAGTCTATAATCTATCACAGAAACAAAGAACTGAGTACTACATGTTCTCACCCATAAGCGGACCCTGAACAATTACCATAATACTATAAGAAAGGAATTGGCAGCAGTGGGAAACTGCCAGGGGAGGGAGGGAGGACACACCTCATCAATAAGAGTACCTGATCTCAAACCAGGTAAAGTGGGGACCAAAGTGGGGCCCAAACTTTACCTACACAATGACCATTTGTATACCTAACCCTGAATTGTACCCCACATCTTTAAAATAAAAAGAAATAATATAAAGATAATAATGAGAAAAGTAATCGTAAATTTACAAGCCAGGAACCCCTGTTTCACATGAGGAAAGGTTAAGGTTAAATATGAAGTCTGACCATTAAGTTCACAAACTCATCCTTTAAAAATGCTACTATATGTCATTGCTGAATATCACTATGGTCACCTTCGATGTACTCCCCTTGGGAAGCAATGCACTGACACCAACACATGTCCACTTGTCAAAGCAACTTTGGAACTCTTTTTGTGGAATGGCCATCGGAGTTGTCATCATATTACCCTTGATGTCCTGAATGTCATCACAATGTCTTCCTTTCAATATTTCCTTTATCTTTGGGTAAAGAAAAAAGTCACTGGGGGCTAGATCAGGAGAGTAGGGAGGGTGTTCCAATACAGTTATTTGTTTACTGTCTAAAAAACTCCATCACAGACAGTGCTATGTGAGCTGGTGCATTGTCGTGAAGCAAGAGCTCCTTTGGGATCATTTTTGCATACACCTTTCTCATGCCAAGATTTTCAGTTAAGATTTTCCTGTTTTTCTATTGATGCTTATTTGGTCTGCTATGCTTCTCATAGCCAGCCAATGATTTTGACACACAATCTGAGGAATACTTGCAATGTTTTCATCAGTTCTGCTTGTTACTGGCCATCCTGATCTCTCTTCATCAGTGACACTTTCTCTCGCCTCAAAAAAAAACATTTAATACATTTGTACACTGCTGTTTTCTTAATAGCATTATCCCCATCAACTTGGACCAACATGTCCTTGATTTCACTTCCACTCTTGCCAACTTTAACAAGAAATTTAATGTTTGTTCGTTGCCAATTCAAATTCCACCATTCTTGTGATGACAGCTCTGATGGCCATGCCAGAAAAAAGTTCCAAAATTGCTTTGACAGGTGGATTAGGCTCTAGTGTCACTGCATAGCTTCCCAAGGGGAGTACTTTGAAGGTGACCATAGTGATATTCAGTAATGAGGCATGTAGCATTTTTTCTAGGATGAGTTCATGAACTTAATTGTCACACCTCATTTCCGATGACCTAGCAAGTAAGAGGTGTACCTAAGAACTAAGTATGTCCCATTCTCACCTCCTTTCCATTTCTCTGTCAAGCTGATGGTCAGGCCGTGATATGTCCAGGGCTCAGTGTTCCCTACACTTGTTCAAATCTACCAGAGGACACCCCCCCTAATGTGGTAACCTCATAAGAGGACAGTCTCTGTCCCAGAGATATGACAGAAGAACCTCTGTCCCAGAGATATGATTGCTGTACCCACCTGTAGCCTGGACCAGAGTTCTCGTGCCTCTCGATCAGCATAGTCCTTCTCAATGATGTCCAGCTGTGCTTGGAGCCGGTGACGGGTAAAAAAGGTTGGCCAGTCATCCTGCCACTCATTCACCTGGGCAACAAGAGAAAAGAGGTCAGTGCTGCAACTCAGAGCCAAGAACTACCTCAACCCTAGAGCAACTAATAAAAGAGCACAGCAAATATTATAGCTAGTAAGTCAACACAGGAGATAAATCAGAATCATAAAATAATCAGTCCAAAAGAAGGAAGGTAAAGAAGAAAAAGGGAATAAAGAACAGGTGGAAAAAAACAAATAATAAGATGACAGACTCAAACCTAACCATATCAATAAGCAAGTTAAATGCAAATAGTCCCAAATGAATATTCTAATTAAATGACAGATGGACCGGATGGAAAAATCAAGCAAGACGCAACAATAAGTTATGTGCAAAAAGGTACTTTATGTATCAAAACAGTAGTTTAAAAGGATAGAAAAGACATACCATGCTAACATTAGTCAAAGAAGGCTAAAGTGACTATATTAATATCAAAGTAGGGCAACCCCTTTGGGTCTCTTCCCACTGTAGGAACTTTTCTGTCCTCTGAATAAATCTTGCTTTCTCAAAAAAAAAAAAAAAAATCAAAGTAGATTTCAGAGTATAAGAAAGTCATTTCACAGTGAAAAGGGAGTCAATTGATAAAGTAGACATAATAATCCTAAATGTTTACACCTCTAATAACAGAGCTTCAAAATGCATGAAAATAAAACTGATAGAACTACTAGAGAAATAGATAAATCTCATAGCCTGTTATGGAATAAATTGTGACACCCCCCCCCCCCGCCCGAATTCATATATTGAAGCCCTATCCCCCAGTGTGACTATATTTGGAGAGGTGGCCTTTAGGAGGTAATTAGGGTTAAATTAAATCATAAGGGTGAATACCTAATCCCTTAATCCAATAGGATTAGTGGCTTTATAAGAAGAGGAAAAGAGAAGGATTCATCTCTTTGTTCATACGCATATATCAAAGAAACACCATGTGAGGACTATTGACAAAAAGAAAAAGAAAAAAAAAAACTCTGTAAAAATGTAAAGAGTTTTTACATTTTAGGCCCTGGCAGAGTCCCAAGAGGTCCTAAGAACATGTGCCCAAAATGGTTGAATTACAGCTTGACTTTATACATTTTTAGAGACACAGAAGGGCCACTCAGGGGTCACCTGTGCCCCTAACAGACCAGCCCCCTTCTCATCTGCTTCATATATTGGGGTTCTGATCAGATTTCATTGTTCAACTCTTGATATTTGAAAATCACCTTGCCAGGTCAGCCAAACCTTTGTAGACACCCACTACCTGCAGCCCTTAAACTCAACACCCAAAGTGGGAACACAGGGCACACCAACTGTGCCCACCTGGGACGACAGAAACTGTGCTGGTAATAGCTCCAGGCAAGTGTGTGACCCCAGGGGAGCTGGCTTCAGTGGAGATTTAGGGGATCTTGACAAGCCTGGTAAACCACTACTTGCAATCTTAGGGACCCCAAACATGAGAGCTGCCTGTTGGCTGGGAACCCTAAATCTGCCTGGGCTTCATAAGATTCTTGCCCCCCATTACCTACAGCTGAAAGAATCGCCCTCCATCCACACCAGGGTGAATGTGATCACTGTTCACAGGGAACCACTAGTCAGGGAAAGCTTCAGGAGAAGATAGTGGTGAAAGTATCCCCCCTTCAGGAAGCAATGACTTTGAACTGGACTGACTCTTAGATAGGCACTGTGTCTGGAACACTGCCAGGGAAGGGGGGGGTACATAACATCAATAACGGTACCCACATTTTACCTGTATGATGACCATGTATGTACCTAACCCTCAACTGTATCCCACATTTTTAAAATAAAATAATTTTTTTAAAAAGCAAAATAAAATAAAATAATAGGCACTGTGTCCCTAATAAAGGCAAAATATGGCCCAATAATGACTTCTTTGAGCTAGGCACTGGGTAGTCAGGCCGTCCAGAGAAACAAGTCTTCCTTGGAACTTCACAGGTTTCAAAGATGATTATTCAAGAGGCCCCAGCTATAGGAAGGAATGTGGTGGCGGGGCTCGGTGGCTCAGCCTGTAATCCCAGCACTTCGGGAGACAGAGGCGAGTGGATTGCCTGAGCCCACGGGTTCGAGATCCACCCGAGCAACATGGCGACACCTTGTCTCTACAATAAATCAAAAAATTAGCCGGGCTTGGTGGCATATGCCTGTAGTTCCAGCTACTCGGGAGACTGAGGCGTGAGGATCACTTGAGCCCAGCAGGTCTAGGCTGTGGTGGCCGTGAGTGTGCCACTGCACTTCAGCCTGGGCGACAGAGTGAGACTCTGACTCAAAAAAGAAAGAAAGAAAGAAAGGAATGTGAAAGGCTGAGGTAGGAAGATTGCTTGAGCCCAGGAGTTCAAGGCCAGCCTGGACAACACACAGCAAGACATCATTTCAAAATTTTTTTTAAATTTCAAAATTTTAAAAAAAAGAATGGAGAAACAAAATGTTTCAGAATACCATTCAACCATAAAAAGAGTGGAATTCTGATATCTGCAACAACATTGAAGAACCTTGAAAACATTATGCTAAGTGAAAGAAGCCAGACACAAAAGGCTACATATTATATGATGACAGTAATACAAAAATAAAAGGTCTAGAATAGGAAAATCCACAAAGACGGAAGGGAGATTAGAGGTTGCCAAGGGCTGGAGGGAATGAGAAATGGGTAGTGACTGCTGCTTTTGGGTGATGAAAATGTTCTGGAATTAGATAGTGGTAATGGCTGCACAACATTGTAAATGTAATAAAAACTAATGAAGTGTACACTTTAAAATGGTGGCTCTTATATTATGTGAATTATATCTCAATAAATAACAATAACTTGCAAAGGCCCCAGGAGGTTGGGCACAGTGGTGCATGCCTGTAATCCCAGCACTTTGGGAGGCTGAGATAAGAGGATTGCCTGAGCCCAGAAGTTCAAAACCAGCCTGGGTAACATGGCGAGACCTTCTCTCTACAATAAAATTTTTTTTAAAAATTATCTAGGTGTGGTAGTGTATGCCTGTAGTTCCAGCTATTTGGAAGGCTAAAGTGGAAAGATCTATGAGGCTACAGTAGCTATGAGTGTGTGGCTGCACTCCAGCCTGGGCAACAGAGTGAGACTGACTCAAAAAATAATAATAGGCAACCCCTCTGGGTCCCCTCCCACTGTGGGAGCTTTTCTGTCTTCTCGATAAATCCTACTTTTTTAAAAATTACAGGCTCGGTGGCACAGCCTGTAATCTCGGCACTTTGGGAGGCCGAGGTAAGTGGATTGCCTGAGCCCGCAGGTTCCAGACCAGCCTGGGCAACTTGGTGAGACCTTATCTCTACAATAAATTAAAAAATTAGCCAGGCATGGTAGCACGTGCCTGTAGTTCCGGTTACTTGGAAGGCTGAGGCGGAAGGATCACCGGAGCCCAACAGGTCACTGCTGGGGTGGCCATGAGTGTGCCACTGCACTCCAGCCTGGGCAACAAAGTGAGACTCGAACGCAAAAAACAAAAATTAAAATTAAAAATTTTTTTTAAAAGACAAAAATAATAATAATACATAAAAATAAAAACAAAGGCTCCAGGAGAGGAGCTCAGTGACCAGGACTTAATCCCTGACCTGACGCATGGCTTCACAGCTACCTACCCTCTTCAGTTCCTCACATTCAGCAGGTGCTTCCTGCAACATGAGCTTTGCACTTCTGCTCCCTGTGCCTGGAATGCTGTTGTGTCTGCCCCAGCATTTTTCTTGAGTCCCCCAAGCTCAACTCAATAAACTTCTGCATCTCCTCTCCCCATCCCAGGTATCACAGCTTGCACTCTGCCTTCAAAAGTCAGGTGGTCAATATTACTGGTGCCTGGGGGACTGGTGCTGTGTCACATATAGGGGTGGGTGCCAGCATTACGGAGTCAGGGAACATCCTCAGCCAGGCACTCACCTGTGGGATGAAGCCGCAGCACGTCACCGTGTGGAAGCCGAACTTGGACACGTACTGGGGCTCAACACCCTCAGCCTTCTGGCCTGTTGACAGAGATCCTTGGCCTGAAAGAACTGCTTGTCTTTCTCTTAAATACCAGCCCTTAGCAGAGTATCAGTACATGCCTGGGATGCACATGCTAGAATATGGGTAGACTGAGGATGTACTACATGTGGTGGCAATTAGTCAACATATGAATCCACCAGGACATTCCTACTTCAAGCACACTGGACAGCATGACTGGGTATAAAGAGGGTTATTCCTACCTCAAGCACACTGGGCAGCAAGACTAGGCATAAAAGGGTCCATGAGCCAATTCTACTAGTTTTCCAGCTCCATCAAAATTCTTATTTAATAATCTCATTTTCATAATGCAGTGTAAAGGAAGATGGTATACAATTCAACCTATTATTAAAATGCCACCAAGAAGCACCTTGAGCACCAATCTAGGGAAGATAATGAACTGGGTCAGGGGTACACAAATGCATTCTGGACGTACCCACTGTGTTCTCCTCCTTCTTCAATTTCTCCCTGAGCTTCTGATTATAAAGGTGCAAATCTGCCATCTGGTCTCCAAGTTTTGATGCCTGACTGAGGAAAGAAGAAACGCAGCTAATGAAAATAACAAGAAATAACATTACCCAGTGTGATCCATTTTCAGAGATGTTTAAAGTACCTTAAAAACTACTTTCCGGCTGAGCATGGTGGCTCATGCCTATAATCCCAGCACTTTGGGAGGCCAAGGCGAGAGGACTGCCTGAACCCATGGGTTCAACACCAGCCTGGGCAACTTGGTGAGACCTCATCTCTACAATAAATCAAAAAATTAGCCAGGTGTGGTGGCTCACACCTGTAGTCCCAGCTGCTTGGAAGTCTGAGGTGGAAGGATCGCCTGAGCCCAGCAGGTTGAGGCTGTGTTGGCCATGAGCATGCCACTGCATTCTAGCCTGGGCAACAGAGTGAGACTTCGACTCAAAAAAAAAAAAAAAAAAACTACTCTCCATTCTTTAAAAAGTAAAAAATGTACACCAGGCAATGACCCTTTCCAAAACACAAAATCATGTAAAATCACCAAGAGGTGAGCTTCAACAGATGTCTTAGGCGGCACCAGGAATTAAGGGCCAGATGTTCAAAAAGTAATGATAAGTGAATAATTGGCTCCCAATATTTATGAAAACAAATGTAAATCACATATAGGAAAAAGACCGGGTTGATACTCATATACCAAAATGTTAACAGTGGTCATTCTTTGCTGATGGAATTGTGGGTGGTTTTATGTCTTTACATGAGTTATCTTCCACAGTCCATAAAATGACCGTGTATGACTTTAATAATTAGGAAAAAAGTACACACTCCAGGTAATTAATAGATCAGCCACATTCTGCCCAAGTTGAGGGGGCATTAATGTATTCAAATACACTTATCTTTTTTTTTTTTTTGAGTTGGAGTCTCACTCTGTCATCCAGACTGGAGTGCAGTGGCCGCTCCCGGCCACCGCAGCCTTGACCTGCTGGGCTCCGGCGATCCTTCCGCCTCAGCCTTCCAAGTAGCCGGAATTACAGGCATGCGCTACCATGCCCGGCTGATTTTTTGATTTATTGTAGAGATAAGGTCTCGCTGCCCAGGTGGGTCTCGAACCCGCGGGCTCAGGCAATCCACTCACCTCAGCCTCCCGAAGGCGCGGGATTACAGGCTGAGCCACCAAGCCCGGTCAAATACACTTATCTTATGCAGGCTTTTTATAGCCAAACTAACCTAAAAAATGAGCCATATACCAGAAAGCAACTTTTTGTCTCCATTAAGAATGGCAGCGGGGGGCGGGGGAGTGGGGAACACACTTCATCAATAAAGGGTACCTAATCTCAAACCAGTTGAAATGGGGACCAAAGTGAAGCCCAAACTTTACCTGTACAGTGACCATTTGTATACCTAACTCTGAATTGTACCCCATATTTTTAAAATAAAAATTTTTAAAAAAGAATGGCAGGATGAGATTTTCAGCCCTACTTCTGATACCCTGGCAGAGTTATGTGGACAGCTCAGGTAGTGGCTGCTCCCCTTCTATCTCTGTCTCTCTCTCCCTTTCTTCGTCCCTATCTCTGTATCCCTCTGTTAGTCTGTCTCTCTTTCAGTCCTGTCTCTGTGTCTCTATGTCTATGTGTGTGTGTGTCTCTGTCTCTTCTTCTGTCTCATCTCTGTCTCCCCTGCTCTGCTTTCTCTGTATGTGTCTACATGTGCATGCATATCTCACTCACACACTCACCTGCTCAAGCTCCGCATCTTCAAATGCTCCATCACAAAGGCGGCCCCGCCTCCGGGTAGGTCAATCACCTTCATGGGCCGAGGGGCACGCACCAGGCCAGTGCTCCGGAGGGCCTCCAGGCTGGCCATCTCCCCCTCAAACATCTGCCGGGCCTGTGCCAGGACATGTGTGAGTCTTGTCAGCTGGCCAACTCCACCCACAGAGAACTCTGGTGGCCAGACCGTGAGACTCACGGCCTTGAAAGAAGCCATCACATGGGAATCATGAGGATCTCCAATTACTGAAAACCAGCTGGGAGCAGGCATCCCCTCAGAGTGTGGGAAGCAAAGGACCCCTCCAGAGAGGAAAGAGCTGCAAGGATGATGCTGGGCTTGAGGTTTGAGGAATTTGACATATGCAGGATATCACCCTGCAGCAAGCCCTTGAGGTGAGAGGCGGAAGTATGGGTCACATGGGAGCATCAGGGAGTGCTGGGGGTACAGGGAGGTGTGAGGGGTGCAAGGATGTGGGGCTGTGGGGGGTATGGGGAGGTGTGAAAGTGCACGGGAGTGTGGGGGTGTGCAGGGAGGTGTGGGAGTATGGGGAGATCTGGGAAGGTGTGTGGGTGCTGGGAGATGTGGAGGTGGGGAATGCAGGGAGGTATGGGAGTGTAAGGGGGTAAAGAGAAGTGTGGGGATGTGGGGGAGTGCAGGGAGGTGTGAGGGTATGGAGGGAGTGAGTTAACCAAGGGTTTGGGGTTGCCTCTGGGTCCCCACCTTCCTCGCCACCTCTTAGGGTGCAGAAGCCAGGACACAGGTGGCCAGGCACAGATAGAAATGACACAGGCACACACTTGAGGTGGGGAAGAAGAGGGTTGGGGTCAGTCAGGCCTGGCCTCAGGTCTAGGGCCATCCCTAGAGACATGTCCAGTGGGAACTGGGTGGCTGGCAGGAGCCACACACTTGCCCTGCCCCTCAAAGACTCCAAGGGGAGCCAGGGTCTTGCTATTTCCAAGGCATTCCCACAGATACCCAATTTTAAATTAGGTGAACTCTCACCTTATGTATGCCACACCTGGTTAAAAGCATGTGTTTATTAGTGTGGTTTGTAAATAACTGCCTATAGAATCACACGTTTTAAAAAATTAAACCTCATGGATGAGACCAAAACATGTATTAGCACACAGGAAAAGTGCTCTACCCTTTAATTCAGAGTACCTGAGGGGAAAACCAGGCACAGCAACCCCTTCTAGGGAATCATGAAGTGGGTGGTGAGTGTCCCTCGTATAAGAGGGCATCTGGCACAACTCAGCCATGCTCCCAGGTAAACCCCCAAATACACTGAGCCAAGAACACCTGAGCTGCAGGCAGCTAATGTCCCAGGGGATCCAGCTGTCACCTGCTCTCGCATTGATTGAGCACCTACTGTGCACCAATGCACCTACTATGTGTGGGCTTTCAAGGGGAAAAGATGGAGTCCCACCTGCAGGAGCTTTCAGGGACCAGGTGTGAAGGTTCCAGGGCCAGCGTGAAGCCTGAGCCAAAAACTGCTTCCTGGTGGGTGGGACTCATCACTTTGAGGGATTTTGGTTCTGAAACCAGATTCCCCAACAGTTCCCTGCATCCAGGAGGATTCCAATCCCAATCCTATAATACTCAGTGATTTATCTCAGAAACAAAGAACAGAGTACCATATGATCTCACTCATAAGCAGACCCTGAACACTTACAATAAGAAAGGGATTGGCAGTAGCCGGAAAATGCTGGGGGGAGGACATAACATTAATAAGGGTACCTGATCGCAAACCAGGCAAAGTGGGAACCAAAGGGAGGCCCAAACTTTACCTGTACAATGACAGCTTGTATACCAATCCCAATACCACACCCAGGTTCCATCCTGGGTTGGGGAGATCGGGAGAGATGGCTCTGGGATTCTCTCCAGCACTCGCGGTAGGACCTCCACAGTACCTCAAATCCCTCACATCCTTACCCAGCATCCAGGGTCCCCTGTGCCCACCAGTCTTGCCTGTCTGCAGCCTGCCTGCTCTCAGGTTCCATGGCTAACTTTCTCCACTTGTAAGCGTTACCATGTTTCATACATTCTTAAACAGAAATACCTTACCAGGAGGTAGAAACCAGGTCGAGCATGAGCACAGCCTGGAGGAAAGAGAGTGCCAGCCTGGCCCCGACCCTTGCAGGGTTCTAGCCATCTCTGCCTCCACCCACTACCAGTAGGACTAAACCCAAGAGAAGCTGCCCAGAGCTGAGCCCGGGACCCCGCCCGTGGCTTCTCCCATGTTTGATGGGTGGAAAGATTAAAACCACCAAAAAAGTCTGTGCATTGTGCATGGAGGTAAAGGGAAGGAAATTAATCGAGCAGCAAAGACAAAAAACCTTGGGCCCCAGCGAGAATGCTTGAGCCAGGCTCACCCTGCAGGTGGCAGCTCCACCACTCTGCAGCTGACTCCACGAGTCGTGACACCAGGTCCAGCCCCAGGACATGGCCTCCCCCACCACCACCCCGTGTCCCCTCCATCCGGCTTCATCCCGTTCAACCTCCTGCGGCCCCACCCAGCGCCCCCCTCAAGGCCCCAGCGCAGGGACCCGCAGAGCCCCGCACCTGAGCCCTGCGGTTGACCTTGACGAACACAGGGCCAGAGTCCGTGTCGTAGGCGCGGCCCTCGCTGATGCAGCCCGCTCCGGGGCTGCCGAAGGCCCGCAGAGTCGCGGTGCGCAGCTCGGTGCGCAGCAGCTGCTCCATGGGGACGCGAGGACGCGGGGCCCGACGAGGACGCGGGGGGCGCAGGGAATGGTTGGGGACGCGGGGACGCAGGGTCCACACAGGTCGTCGCAGCTAGGAAGTGCGGGGTCGGCGGCGCGGCACGGCGCGGCTGTCTCTCTGTCCGGCCGGGCGCTTCAGGCTCGCGCTCCCGACTGTAGTCGCTCTGGGGCGTGGCGGGATCGAGGCGCGTGAGTCCCCCGTCCTCCCCCACACTCAGGGTGGTGGGGGTGGGGTGACCCCGGCCTGGCTCGCTGCGCCCTCCCCGCGTTCGGCCGGCGTCCAGCTCCCTCTCCCTTGGTCCTATCCAGAGCTTTCTCCCGCCCCAGCCGGCTCACCCCCCAGCATCTGGTGCCAGGCAGGCAGGAGGGCGGAGGGAAGCGGGACCTTGGCCTGATTCTGTGCAGTGGGATGAGGGAGACAGCGTGGGGGTGGGGAGGTTGAAGGGGAAGGCTTGTGACCATGCAGCAGGCCTGCGTGGTGAGTGCATCATGTCCCGCTGGGACCTGAGCTCCCTGCATGGAAGGGCCCCTCCCTCAGGGGTCCTCCTAGGAAGACCTGGACCCAGAACCCTCCCACTCAATGGAACACAGGACAGGTCCTCTGCCAGGGGCAGGTCACAGGCCTGGCTGGGTTCCCACGCTGTCCAGACAAGGCTGGGGAGCCCCCATCCCCCCTAACCAGGTCATTGCAGTCCCTCGTGATGATGTGGAGTTTGCCCACCAGGGATACCAGGTGCCTGGCAGAGATAGAGGAGGTTGAGTGAACTCTGATAGCAGGAGAAACCGCCCAGAGTGGGGCCCCTGACAGACATCCTGGGGAGAGAACTTCCAATACACTTGCATGCATATACACACATGTGAACAGGCTCACATATACCTGTGAGCAGTCTGTGCTGAAGTAATGTAGCGACTTTCAGACCATGCCATGGGAGGAGGAGGGTGCTGCCTCTTCCGCAGCCTCCCTCCACCCTTCTCTGAACCCATGAAGCCCTCTCCCACTCTGTGATGGCTTTTTACTCAGCCTATAGTAACTTTCCTTTACAAAACAAGAAAGGGCCTAGGAAGAGATTTGGGGCCAATATTGCCATTTATTGAGCTTTTACCATGTGCTAGGATCTAAGTGAAATGTCAGCTAAGCCTCACAATCATCCTGTGGAAGATGCCTGTCACTAGCCCCTATCTTCCAGATAAGAAAACTACGGCACAGAGAGGTTAACCAGCCCAGGTTCCCAGTGTTTGGAAGTGGCAGAGGGCATTTAAAGTGTATCTCTCTGACTTCAGGCCCCACCACTTCAGCCCATGAGTCTCAAAAGGAAGCTGACTGGCAGCGGAGTCCCCAGAAGGTCCCAGGGTGGGCCTGGGACCCGGCATTCCTAAGACGGAACCCTCCCCCTACCCCAACTACCATGCTGCCAACCCTGCAACTCTGTTCCTATATCAGTTACCCACATAGGTATTGATGTCTTTTCTAAGAGGCAAACCACCTCTGGGAAGATAGAACCTAAAGCCCTTTGTTGAGAAAAACATCTGCCTGAGGTTTTAACTAAGAAACCTGATTTTCTGGAGTCCCATTGATTGTCTTTTCCTACAGAGACTCAGGGGTCCTGCCGTCAAAGACCACAGACAGATTCAGAGGGACAAAGGCACTGGTAGCTGCCCCTCCCTGCAGACCTGACTCCACGAGGGGGTTGCAGTCATCTGGAGGTTCTTTAACTCCTGCATCTGGACCCAGACCCAGATGACTAGAACCTGGGCTCAGTGGTCACTGTCAAGCAGGATACATCCATGTGGCCTCTTGGTGTGACCTGGGCTTCTAAGAGTGAGCATCCCGAGAGCCAGACTTCCAGGAGAACTGGCAGAAGCCAGGGCCTTTTCTGACTTGGCCTCAGAAGCCAAACACCATCATTTCTACCTCCTATTGACTAGGAGTCTTCAAGGCCACAATCAATGCAAGAGGATTAGTATCTACCTCTTGACACGGGTAAGGAGTGGCAGGGTCACAGCAGGACATAGGGTGTGATGGGAGGATTGTTGTGGCCATCTGCAGAAAGTACCACTCTCTATCTTTTTTCTCTCAGTTTGAAGCCCACCCTGCCATTGCATCGAGAAAGGGTTCAAGACAGGTTAATGTAAACCCTTGCACATCTGTACTTTTTTTTTTCTTGAGTCAGGGTCTTACTCTGTTACTCAGTGTGGAGTGCAGTGACATGATCATGGCTCACCACAGCTTCCAACTCCTGCTTGAGAGATCCTTCTGCCTCAGTTTCCTGAGTAGCAGGAACTACAGGCCATGCCACCACGCTTGGCCAATTTTTTTATTTTTTTATTTTTATTTTTTTTAGAGATAAGGTCTTGCTATGTTGCCTAGGCTGGTCTTGAACTCCTGGATGCAAGCAATCCTCTATCCTCAGTCTCCCAAAGTACTGGAATTACAGGCATGAGCCACCATACCTGGCTGTACATTTTTTTAATTCCTGGTTTATTCCGGTTTGACTGAGTCTCCAATCCCAGGCTGGAGATCAGATCATGTTCTTTCAGAACTGAGAAGGCTCCATTGCTTGCCAGCTTGTTTTGATGTTGAGAAGTTTGAGACC
The DNA here is from genome assembly GCF_000164805.1 of Carlito syrichta. NCBI lineage: Eukaryota > Metazoa > Chordata > Mammalia > Primates > Tarsiidae > Carlito > Carlito syrichta. The sequence continues at coordinate 549,451 of NW_007201339.1, read as the reverse complement.
ATTTTGATTCTTCTTTGTATGGAAACTGTTCTCTCCCTGGAGGCTTTTAGGGTCTTCTCTGTGTCATCAGAGTCTGAAAATTCCCAGGGAAGTGTTTGGGGTGAGTCTACTATCATCCCCTGGACAGAACTGGTGGGTTACTTAAGGATGGAAACCTGGGTCCTCCAATCCTGAGACACTGTCTTTGGTTCTTTGTGACTTCCTCCCTCTGTTTTCTTGGTTCTCTCTTGGGATTCTAACTCTTTGGTCTAAAGTCTGTTATCTTCTCAAAGCTCTGTGTAATTTTCCTTCTCATTGCAGTCTATAATCATATGTTAAAGGTCACCTATAGAAGAACCATATACCTGCTCAGGTATCTCTGTGAGAACAGGTACATGAAGAAACAATATGCAGGGGCCAGGATAGGAAGTACTCTATTTTGGGGGCTAACAAAAGTTGTTCAAGATTCAGAGGTAGGACAGTTAAGTGATTCTAAGTTTCTTAAAATATCAGTAGGGTGAATTTTATGATGTATAAATAATACTGCTCAAAAATGATCTGTGTCTTAGAAAGATGATTTGGGGTACAGCATACAAGGTAAACTGGAGGGCAAAGTCCAGAAAGTAGGGAGAGGGATGGAGATTTCCCTGCAAGCAGATGGGGATGAGGAAAGAGGCCCTGGAACTGGAGAGGCCAGGACAGAGTGGTACAGGAGAGGGAGGAATATGACCAACTTGGTCAACAAATTTCAGCCCAGTTTCTGCTGCTGCTCCTTCCACCTATACCTCGTCCACTCCTTTCTGCCTTGGGACTACCTGAACCACTCTGTTAAGAAGGTAGCCTTCTGCTTGGGTTTGGCCAAGGGGAGCCCAAAAGGAGATGGAAAACAGAGAAGATAAGCTTCGGGTATTTGTTCCCTAACTTCCTGCCAGCAAGGTCACCTTGAGCTCTGTCCTCCATCAAGACCACACTTCAGACCTGAGTGGTAACAGACCCTCCGGCTAGGCACTGCTCTGTTCCTGGGGTTTCTTCACATACTGCCCACAACTTTGTCATGTCCCTTTGTCAAGCCCTCCATGATTCTTCCAACTTGAGGTCCTCCTCCAGCCTCTACCCCATCCACTCCTCTCCCCTGTGGGCGTGGCAAGATCACCTTGCATGTGCATCCCCAGGGGCCTGACCAGCCCCCCATGCCAGGCTCTGTGCCCCCATGCCAGGCTTTCCTGCATTTGGGCAGTGCAGGAAAAAGAATGATGGTACCATTCTTGGAAAAAGGAATGAGCCATAAAAGCAGGATTTTCTATTTAAGAACGTAGAAAAGCATGTCTTGGGTACACTGACATTAAAAGGATGCAGAATCAAATACTTTGGGGTAGAAGGCTCAACCTTGGTTATCTGAAGACTCACTTCTAGAAAGATTGATATCCTGACAGTTAGGTAATGAAATGTTTTGATATAGTACTCCCATTTCCAGTAAGAAATAACAAAGCTGCCCTGCCCTTGCAATCCCAGAGATGAAAACTGAGGGACCTAGCTGGGAGCTCAGGGCAATGGCCAGTTTTCTGGACTTTCTGCCCAAGGCCTCCTAGTGATGCTCCTGGCTGCCCTGAATGGAACAAATCTCTTCCAGCTGTTCCCTTACCAAGGAGTCTCGGGGCCATATCCAGAGCCCAATATTTCCTTATTTCAGATGTTAACACGCCACTCTGAGAGGACACAGCTCACAGCTGTCCCTTGAAACAATGCTTTCAATTCAAAATCTACACCCACATCCATCTCTTACAGCTCAGCCACCCCAGAAAACAGCATTAGCTTCATCATGGGAAAGCTCATCCTCAGATGATTTGTGTATTGTCTTTTTCTTGGAACAGAATAATCCACAAAAATAACTTGAATAGATCCAGGGGCCTTAGGACTGAAGCCTATGATCTTGGCAATCCCTCATAAAAACATATATATATTTTGCCACTGCACTCTAGCCTGGGTAACAGAGTAAGACCCAACTCAAAAAATTAATTAAATATATATACATACATTACATATATAAAATATGTATATTTTAATAATGAATACGGAATTAGGTACAAAAGTAGATATGCTAAGTGGCCGCCACACCTCTGTGACACTTTCACCCCATTTCTATTTGGGCTGTGCCTTCCCGAATGGCCTCTCACAAGATACAGCACTGCAAAAATGTCTAGAAGAAGGCATTAGCCGGGCTCAGTGGCTCAGCCTGTAATCCCGTGCCTTTGGAAGGCTGAGGTGAGTGGATTGCCTGAGCCCACGGATTCGAGACCCGCCTGGGCAACCTGGCAAGACCTCATCTCTACAATAAATCAAAAATTAGCCGGGCGTGGTAGCGCATGCCTGTAGTTCCAGCTACTTGGAAGGCTGAGGCGGAAGGATTGCTGGAGCCCAGCGGGTCCAGGCTGCAGTGGCCGGGAGCGGCCACTGCACTCCAGTCTGGGCGAAAGAGTGAGACTCCAACTCAAAAAAAAAAAAAGAAGAAGGCTGTCAAAGCCAGGCACAGTGGTTCACACCTGTAATCCCAGCATTTTGGGAGGCTGAGGTGAGAGAATTGCTTGAGCTCAAGAGTTCAAGACCAGCCTGGGCAGCATAGCAAGATCTCATCTCTGCCAAAAAATCCAAAAATTAGCTGGGCATTTTGGCATTCACCAGTAGTCCCAGCCACTCAGGACGCTGAGGTAGAAGAATCACCTGAGCCTAGAAGGTCAAGGCTGTGGTGAGCTGTGATCATGCCACTGTACTCCAGCGTAGGTGACAGAATGAGACCTCCTGACTCAAAAATAAAAATAATTTTAATTAAAAAAAGAAACAAAACGGTGGCTCAGCCTATAATCCCAGCATTTTGGGAGGCTGAGGTAAGTGGATTGCCTGAGCCCCATGGTGAAATCAAGACCAGCCCAAGCAATTTGATGAGACTTCATCTCTACAATAAATCAAAAATTAGCTGTGTGTGGTACCTGTAGTTCTGGATACTTGGAAGGCTGAGGTGGAAGGATTGCCTGAACCCAGCGGGTCGACGCTGGGTGGCCAGGAGTGTGCCACTGCACTCCAGCTGGGGTGACAGAGTAAGACACCAACTCAAAAAAAAAAAAAAAAAAAAAAGGAGCAGAATCCCATCACCTCTGGAGGACTAAAACGTCCTTCCTATCAACTGTCTAGAGAAACTTAAGTCCCAGTCCTCCTTACATATGCTCTTGTCCTGACATGGAATATGCACAACACCAAGCATCAAGCAGAATCCAGGGGCCATCACAAGGCAGGATCAGCCATCCCTGTGGCTGGCATAGCCCACACAGATTCTGTTGGGAGAAGGCATCCAGGCCATCCTCCTTGTTAGGCAGTCCAGTGTCCTATTAGCTCCTCCAGTGACCAACAGCCCAGAGAGGCTGCCTCATACTCTCCAAACCCAGCAGCAATGGAAGCTGAAGGCTGTTTGCCCCACCTTGACTCATGGTTCCCAAATACTGGTTTATGTGAAATACAGGAATATGAAACGGAGACTCTCTTAAGATCCTTGACGTCTGAACCAGTACATGTTCTATCCATTGTTTCTTTACCTGATAACTGTTCTGCCCCTACTTGATTAACCACAGGGGAGAAGAAAAACCCCTTCCTGTGCTTCCTAAATGGGTTCAGTTGTAGAATAATTCTGTCTGCAGAAGACCTCAGGTCTGGCAGCAGTCAAACCAACCCTCCTGGAAATCAAGTGTGTGTAACTCATAAAGATCTACCCAGGTGAGAAGTAAAGCAGTAGATGCCATCGTAATAATGCTGCTTCGTGGTATCACTTTCCTTATAAATAGTAATTAGTTTCTCCAGAGTCAGAGTAAACACTTAGCAAATGGTAATCCAGGAATTGCTAGATTTGAAACTCTGGCAACCACAAGTCATGGTTCTCTCTCTCGCCACAAAAACTAGAACTTGAAAGGAATTCAGTTCTGCTTCTGAATTCTGCTGAGGGTCCCTGACCTACAACATAGAAACAATAAGCAAACAAGAGAAAACATCAATCCAGCCTCTTTAGTCCAATTCAATGACATCACTGGCTGTTCTTCAAACACAGGTGTTTCCTAAGCCCTGAACCATACCTAATTTGGTCACCAAGTGGCTTTTCCCCCCAAATATAATTCTATAGTTACTTTCATTCTCTCTTTAATGTTTTCCAAACCTCACAGAGTGAACAAAAATAGCAGTTAAACTGTACCTCTAGTCAAATATTATAAAGAGTTCTTAGGCTACCCCTGCTGTTATTTTGAAGCTCTGTGCTATTTTTTTGTTTGAACAACAACAAAAAAAAGACAAAAATTCCTCTTTGGGGCTGGATGTGGTGACTCAAACCTGTAATCTTAGCACTTTGGGAGGCACAGGCAGGAGGATCACTTGAGGCCAGGAGTTCAAGACCAGCTTGGGTACCACAGTGAGATATCACCTCTACAAAAAAAATTTTTTTTCTTTTTGAACTGCTCCTTTAAGAAACAACAGTCGTACCTTTTTTGGTAACAATATATTATTAAAGTTTCTTGGCAAAAAACTAAGATAAACATTGAATTATAATAAATGAGGGAAATATAGTCTCATGCATGATTGAAACCACTGAAAGTTTATTCAAACTTTTACACAACAAGATTTATTAGCATCAATGGCATTCACAAAATATTTCTTATCACTACCATACTAAAGGAAGGAAAAATATTAGTTCAGTGTTTCTTTCATATGTTGCAAAGAAATGACAACTCAGCAAGCTTTAGAAAACGGCACACAAGATGAAGTAATAACAGGAGTAATTCAAGGCTCCTCAATTTACCCAAAGATACCCTAAGGTCAGCCGCTTGGTCACTCCCAGAATCAGCTTTCAGACCTGCTTAGCCTGTGGCCAGGCCCAGAGATAATGCAGGAAGAAAAGGGAATGTGCTCGGTTTTGGAATTGGTCATTGTAAGGAGCTTCTAGCAAGATGATTTCAAGTCTTACCCACCAAGAAGCACCATCACGCACAACTCAGAGATTCTCTGACACACAAGAGCAAGAAGGGGGAGATGGAAAGGTGTCCTTCAAACAATAGTACCCAGGCACACTGGCCACTTCCCTGCACACTAGACACCCTCCCCCATGTGCATGAGATCACTTCTGGTTTCTCTACCTTTGGAGAAGCAATGTGGCTCAAAGTCACCCATGTATCATAGGTCTCTCTGTTCACACCATATCTCTAGTATGGCTCTATCTGGTCATAAAGTCTAACAGAGTATATAACTTTAGGAAGACAAAACTTTTCCTCTGAGGAACTAGGTACCTTAGAAGGCTTGGAAATGAGCTACTGAGTTGATCTATAGCTACTCCAGCCATGAGAAAAACTGGGGAAGAATTGACCATAAAGAGGACTATGGAGAAAACAAGGGAAACTCGACCACAGCTCTGGCTGGAATCTAATGTACCCTAACCTTGAGGCCTCAGCACCTTCCTCAGAGGGGCCTCCCTCCAGAGGAAATCAAGTTCACTTGACGAGATTCCTCATGATGTTCAGGGAGGATCCTCTATACCCTGATCCAAAATGATTCCAGTGGTTCAAGTAGTGAAAGAGCTGGTACAACTTTAGGCGCTTCTCAAATCCTGGGGCCTTGGGGATTTTGCTGTGGTAGGCAGAGTAAAAGGAGCTACTAAAGCCCCCAAACATGCCAGCTATTCCCAGTTCATATTCCGAGTGGCCATAGAAAGAAGCCGGATCAAAAATGATAGGCCCAGAGGAATCCTCTGCTACATTTCCTCCCCAGAGGTCTCCATGGAGTAAAGCTGGGACAATCTCCAGATCACGGAACAGGTCAGGGATCTTTAACTGCAGGAAGGAAAATGAAGCCTCAGAAAAGTGATCAAGCATGAATGAGGGATGCAGATGTTTTCCTAAGGGCTGCTCCACATATCTGAGTAGCAGCACTGAGCTCAGGCATGGCTTGTCAGGCAGGGGTAGATAGAATACCACTAGGTACCCACTTCTGTCCAGAATCAGACATGGAGGTGATCACCTGCCTTGGCACCTCCCCCACATCAGGTGAGTGGGGTGTGTTGCAGGTGCTGGGTATGTAGTGGGGCTCTGCTCACCTGTAGAGCAGACCAAAGCTCAAGGGCCTCCCGGTCTCCAGACTCCTTCTCTATCATGTCCATCTGGGGCTGAATGCGCTGCCGGGCATAGAATATGACCCAGTCCTTCAGCCAGTCGTTCACCTGCACAGGTAACGGCAAAGGAGAAGGTAGAGTTCATTGGAAAATGCCAGGAGTGAAGGAGGACTCGAATGCCAGAATATTCCAAAGCAGAAAGGGCTGCTGGAACAGCATGTGGAAGCCATGGCAGTCATAAGAGGCTGAGAGATGACCAGGCAGGATGGAGTCTCATGGACATGCTAAGACCTTAGATCCTATCCCAAGGGCAGTGGGAAGGAAGGATCCACTCTACAGCCTTCCAAGAATAAAGTTCTAGGACAATTTTTTTGTTTAATTTTTCTATAAGGCAACATGGCTGCTAACAGTTTCTTTTAATTTATACTCACATTGGAACATAGAGGCCAGAGCTGACTAACCTTCCCTGACCTCGTGGTTCACTTCTGACTCCTGTCCAGCCATGGACAACCCCTCTCCAGAGAGTAATAATGTGAGAAGTCATGTGGAGCCCCATTCAAAAAGATCACTATGAGAGATGTCCAGAGCACATATGTGTATCATCCAAAAGGGAGGTGAGACAGATACACAAGAGTAGAGTAGCACATAGAACAGTACATGACGACAAGCAATAGAGTATCAGATATATGCACACATGCACAGTGATACATACACATGCGCATGCACATACATGTGCACACGTTGTACCTATACATCCATGCACATACACATACACATGAACATGTGAGCAGCGAGTACAGTCAGGAGAGAGAGGGGCGGAGCTGCCTGAAACAACCCTGGACAGGTTTCTGGACAATCTCCTACAACATTTCAAAATCTGTGTCCATTGCCCCCATGCCCACCAGGAAACCCCTGAAAGTATTCCAGATTGGCCAGTATACCCTTCCCAAGGAGCCATGCTGCTTTCCTCTGAGAGCAGAGCTGCTGCCCTATCCACTCTATATTTGCTAGGCATGAGGCAGATGCCCCCAGGCTGAAATTCTGAAGGGAGCCAACCATAAAATCATAAAACTAAAAGATACACAACTTGGTCATTATGCTACCTTTAAGAGTTTAGTGGGCCGGGCTCGGTGGCTCAGCCTGTAATCCCGCACTTTGGGAAGCCAAGGTGAGTGGATTGCCTGAGCCCACGGGTTCAAGACCCACCTGGGCAACTTGGCGAGACCTCATCTCTACAATAAAATAAAATAAAAATTAGCCGGGCGTGGTAGCATGCGCCTGTAGTTCCAGCTTCTTGGAAGGCTGAGGCGGAAGGATCACTGGAACCCAGCAGGCCGAGGCTGCGGTGGTCGGGAGCGGCCACTGCACTCCAGTCTGGGCGACAGAGTGAGACTCCAACTCAAAAAAAAAAAGAGTTTAGTGTATTTAAAATAAATGTTTTTAGAACGTTCTAAATTTTATCCACCTTGAAATCCTGACTTGCTGGTCCTTCTCTGCTTCCCCATGCCTACCTAGTAAATAAAGTGGGGAAAATGCATGTCAACCTCTTAAAAATTAGCAAAGAACAAAGAGTGCAAATAATTTTACTAAATCTCACAGAAAAAGAAAGAGGGTGTGCTTTGCCCCACTGTGTCTGAACAGCTGACCTGATTGTGAAATGGAAGCAAGTGCTATGTCACTTACCTGGGGAAGGTATCCACAGCACGTCACCACGTCAAACCCAAACTGGTCCACAAAGGGGCGTTCTGCCTGCCCACCTCCTTTCCCTTGCAAGCAAAAGAAAAAAAAAAAGAAAGACAACCAGTTAGTTCCCTGGCTCCATGATACCCCAGTTCCCATTCTCAGAACTTGTAAAGAGTCACCCTTACTCCTGACCTCAATGATCCTCTACCACCTTGTGTCCTCACCAGAGACAAACAAGGACCTGAGTCTCCACTAATCCATGTAACACCCAGAACAAGGCCTGTTCCAGATGACTTAATGATCAACTCCCAGAAGTGGCAACTGAAGAGAGGCCGGGGGGGGGGGGGGGAGGGGGTCAAAAAAAACCAAACCACCCTTAACCTGCCGGAAAGGATGGTTTTCAGTGCCATACTTAGTGCCATCGTGACAGATAAACTACTGTGCTCTGAGATGGTCTCAGTTCTTTGCAGTTTCCCCAATTCAAAGAAAATCCTAGTGGACTAAACTTCATGAGCTTTGAAGGGATAGGGCAGGCAGTCTGAGGGGATCTGTCAGTAGATTCTTACAGCACAGGGAGTCTGATGGGATCTGTCAGCAGATTCTCACAGAACAGGCAGCCTAAAGGAACCTGTCAGAAGAGTATCACAGGACAGGTAGTCAGATGATAACTGTCATTAGGTAATCAAGAACAGGTAGTCTAAGGGGACTTGCTCAGTAGATTCTCATAGGATGGGTAGTCTGAGGGGACCTGTCAGTAGATTCTCACAGGACAGGCAGTCTGAGGGAAACTGTCAGTGGATTCTCACAGGACAGGTTGTCTGAGAGAACTTGTCAATAGTCTCATAACACAGTCAGTCTGAAGGAAGCTGTCAATAGTTTCTTACAAGAAAGGATCTAAATGGAATCTGTCAGTAGATTCTCACAGGACAGGCAGTCTGATAGGATCTGTCTGTAGATCTCACAGCACAGGCAGTCTGATGGGATCTGTCTACAATATCTGTGTGCAGATTCTTGGTTATCTGTTTTGTGATTGTCAGCTAATCCACCTCGCATTTACCACATGGGCTACACGCAGATTATCAGCAGATTAAATCTGCTGATATACTGGAAAATTCCCTGGAAATACTGGAAAAGTCCCTCAATGTTAACATCACACTAAGCTCTAGAAAGGTCAAAAGTGAGGGCTGTGATTCTGAGCCTCGAGTATAATTGTTTTTAGAAGAAAAGACACAGTGCTAAAGGTCTTGATTTTTATGGAAAGCCAGAGAAACTCTGATTAGACTCTTCTGGGGAACGAGAGGCAAAAGCAACCATAATACTATGGGGTTTCAAGTCTGGCAAATATTTTCTGTCTTTCAAATGCATTTCCGGTACATCACACTAATCACATTCACTGTGTTCACTGCACTGCAAACATGCAGCCTCAGGGTTGACGTTCCTTTGCTTTAACATTAGTACACTTCTGACCCTACAGGACTGCAGCATAACTCCACTTTTATACCCATCAAGGCTGAATGTCCTCCTCTAGACAGGGTCCCCCTTGACCCACACAACACCATACCCACTATGCCAGCCTCCTTCAGGTGTCTCTCTCCAAGCTTCTTGTTGTCAAGGTGTAAGTCTGCTAGCTGGGATCCAAGCTTTGCAGCATGACTGTGAAACCAAAAGGCAGTAACTAAACAGATGACACACAAGCACCAGATATACAATTATCTGAAAGGTCTCGGGGCACATACAGTAGGTCAAATATTTTGAGGACAGAAAGTTGTGTTCTGGTGAAGCAAGAGGAAGATGAAGAGTCCTGATCATTGGATGGTCTTCTGGCTTCACCTGAGTTTGCAGCTGAGTCCCTCACCAGCATCTCACTTTGGGAGATTCCTCTCTTTTGCCTTTGGCTTGCAGAGAGCACATGCTACTCATTCTGCAGAACTCATGAGGCATGGCGTCATGGGTCCTTTATGTCACACACCTCAAAATTAGGTCCCCAGTTTTAAAAGCTTCGGTTATAAAAGAACCACTCGCCGGGCTCGGTGGCTCAGCCTGTAATCCCACGCCTTTGGGAGGCTGAGGTGAGTGGAATGCCTGAGCCCGCAGGTTCGAGACCCGCCTGGGCAACTTGGCGAGACCTCATCTCTACAATAAATAAAAAATTAGCCGGGTGTGGTAGCACACGCCTGTAGTTCCAGCTACTTGGAAGGCTGAGGCGGAAGGATCGCCAGAGCCCAGCAGGTCGAGGCTGTGGTGGCCAGGAGCGGCCACTGCACTCCAGTCTGGGTGACAGAGTGAGACTCCAACTCAAAAAAAAGAACCACTCAGTGGAAAAATAAAGTCAACCAGAAGGGATGGTGTCAAGACCTACCTGCTCAGATACCGCATGTCCAAATGCTCCATCACTAGCATACTACCACCTCCTGGGGCATCAAGAACCTTGATGGGCTTGGGCACTTTCACTGTGTTTGTTTTCAAGATGGCAGCTAAACTTGCCATCTCACCTTCAAACATTCTTCTGGCCTATCAGAAAAATAAAAGGAGGGTGAAATGAAGGGAGAGCAAGGTTACTTCTAGAAAGGATCTATGTAAACATGTTTTCCTTTAGCATGACAATTTCAAACCAAGGCTATTCTACTGAAGACTCCATTTCATGGACAGTTTTACAAAGGTGCTTATCAGTAGAGTATGCAGCTAAGTTCTGAAGTTGTACAGGAATGAAAGGGTTTGTACTTTCTAGTAATTGACTATATCTGTATGCTACATTGATCCAAAGGCTCTCTGGCAAGAGTAGAAGACTAGTACCATTCTATTAATCACCCAGCACAGCGACTGACTATGCATGTGGATTATCTCTCAATGTCCTCAGACAACACTTAAATCATAGCCTGTTCCATAGATGGAACACATGCTCACCTGCCCCTCAGGTGCAGGTGGCCCTCTGTGTGCATATGGCAGGAATCTAGGGTCACTTTTCACCTAAATGGTCTAGCAGGATCTATGCCACCTCTAACCTAGCACTAGAAACCATCTCATCTCAACCACCATTTCCATCTTAGTCCCCGGGACTACAGTGACTGTCCTCTAGTGAGTCTGCCTGCTCACCACACTGCAGTGATCCCTTAAGAGGAACATCCAACCCTGGCCACAGCCCAAGCTAGCTATCCTTCCTGCCTCCAGCACAACAACAGCCTGTCCACTACACACACACACACACACACACACACACACACACACACACACACTCCTTGTGTTTCTGTCTTTCAGTCTTCTTCGGCCTTCTTTTAGTTCTTCATGGGTCCTCTAACTCCTCCAGTCTCAAAGTCAGGTCACTTCTGCTTGGAACACTATCCCCTACCTTCTGCCAAATCAGTTTCTTCCTAGCCATCCTTCAGATTTCAACTGAGTATGTTGCAATTTCCCAAAGAAATCTTCCCTAACTTCCCATACTGGGTAATTCTTCCACTTTAAAATATCCTCTTCTTAAGAAAAAAAAAGGTGACTGAAGTACACTTTTTTAAAGCATCCAACTCAATAAATTCTCACAGCGTAACCATGGCCCAGATCAAGAGACCAGATATTTGAACTTGCAGAGATCAGAACCCTTTCTGAATTGACAAAAATAACATAGCATCTAACCCAATAAATTCTCACAACATAACCATAGCCCAGATCAAGAGACCAGATATTACTACAATCTAAAAACATCTCTTCTCCCCACTGGTCACTGTTCCCCAGCCCCCAAAGGTGGCCTCTACCCTGACCTCTGCCATCACAGACTTAGGTTATATGCTTTGTCATTATTCTACAGAGTCATATGGTCCCTGGGGTCTGGCTTCTCCATTCCACACTGCATTTGATATGTTGGTGTATAAACAGTAAGAGTTCATTTTCACTGCTGTACTATTCCACTGTGTGAATATTCTAAAGTGTACTCTGCCATTCTACTGCTGATGGACAACTGAGCTTCCAGTTTAGGACTACGACAAACAGTGATGCCATGGGCATTTTGCTTACTCTCATAGTTAATAATTCTGTGACCTTGGGCAAGTTACTTAAAGTCTTCCGTTTCCTCATCTATAAAACGGGATTAATAATAATACCAGTTTCACAGACCTGCTGTCATAATTAACTGAGTTAGTAGCTAACACGTAGTCCATAATAAACACTTTATAAATATTATTACTACCTTAGAGAGAGAAAGTGACTATGAAGGAGGATAAGAACTGTGTAAGCAGAATTTTCAAAGCATTGTCTTTAGAAAATAAAGGGAAAACATCTGAGTCCTGGCTATGCTTTTCTAGAGCACTGGTTGTGGAGAGTAAAGTAATGGGTAGTATTAAAAACAAAATACGGGGAGAGGTGAAGGAGGGTCTGTGAACCAAGCTAGAGGCCAAGGCTGCTTCATAGAAGTATCTTTGTTTCTAACTAAAGCTAAGAACATTGATATTCTAGAGTAGACCCAAAGTAAAATTAAGCATCAGTTCTACAAAAGATATAGAACTTAAGGGAGGATTATGAGAGAAAACCAATTATATAAGTATGCAAAAAGCAGATAAGAATGATCAGAAAGAAAAACAACTCAGACCAATCAACTCAAGCAGGCAGTAAGAAAGAAAACATAAGAGCAATCACGCAAAGTTCTCTAAGTCTAGAAGACAGTCTTACCTCCTAGAAAGTAAAGCACAAAAGAATCATACTTCCAATCCAACTAGCAAATGTTTATCCTATGGCTATACCTTTGCATAACACATAAGATATAGTCTAGAAAATGACATGTTGGAACTACCTACCAAATAACTAGAAGTAACTTAATATGAGCAAGATTAGCAAAAAGAAAATAGACTCTGAGGATAAAATAAGTAAATAAGAACTCAAAGAAATAGTGAAAAACAGTGTTCAAAAAGCTCTACTACGTGGTTTCATTTTAACAATGAAAATATTTGCTTTCCCTGTAACCAACACCAAGTTTTGAGTCACTACAAATACCAGTGAAGGTGGAAATACAGAGATGTGGAAAGTATAGACACCACTTAAAGGGAAAACAAAGAGAGAACCCTGCTGGAGAAGGGACATCATTGCTACATAAGTACTGCTTGGTGTAAATCAATGGAAGAGTAACTTCAAGGACAAAAAGTTAACAAATTCTTATAAAAGGAATGTACAAGATGACACATAGCTGATCTCTGTAGAACAGGGGTCCTCAACTACTGTGCTGCAGACTGGTACTGGTCTGTAGCCTGTTAGGAACCAGGCCACACAGCAGGAGGTGAGGGACCGAAAGCAGCGTCTGCTGTCAGATGAGCAGCAGCATTAGATCTTCATAGGCGCGTGAACACTATTGTGAAATGCGCGTGCAAGGGATCTAAGTTGCACACTCCTTATGAGAATCTAATGCCTGGTGATCTGAGGTGGCGCTGAGGCTTAACTGCACTTCCCCCCAT
>NW_007201339.1:534363-536204 GCF_000164805.1 Carlito syrichta | reverse complement strand
TCGGTGGAAAAATTGTCTTCCACAAAACTGGTCCCAGATGCCAAAAAAAAAAAAAGAAAGTTGGGGACCGCTGCTGTAGAACATAACTGATCTCTGTAAAACAAAGAGTTGGAGGCTGGTTTTGAGAGAACATATTTTCGGACTGAGATTATCCCACATCACAGAAGATGGGATTCACTTCTGGAAATAAAATGAAAACTGCAAGAATGAATTCTAAGAATAAAAGCATCGACAGGGTGTGTGATATGTAGGATTTGGCCTGGAGTAAGTATCTTTGGTCGCATTTGAGAAGGCACTGCCGGACTCTCGTTGGGGCTCATTACCTAGTGGAGTCAACACGCCTTCCCCTTGAGCACTGGACCGACCCAACTAAACCTGGTAAAGAAGGCACGCGAAATTCACACGGAGTGGAGTGAGGGGCTACGTTATTTTTGACAATTCAGAAAGGGTTCTGATCTCTGCAAGTTCAAATACCTTCCAGACGGGAGCTCCTACTACCTCACCTGTCCTTGTTCAAAATTCGCCCAACCTAAAGGGTTTTCGCATAGGCGTGGCCACAACCACCACCGGAAACCCATGCGCGCACCCACCGGAGTAGACGCGCACAGGAGCCCGGTGCCGAGGCCCGCCGCCCCTTCCCTGCAGCCACTCGGACGCCGCCTGGGCTGACATGGGGGCGCTCAGTGCCACCTGCCGGCGCTCACGCCCTAAGCAGTGACAAACCCGCGGACCCCAGGCCCGCCCGCCCGGAGGACCCGCCCGCCTGGAGGCCTGACCTCCGCCTTGGCGTTCACTTTCACAAACACTCGGCCGCTGTCCGTGTCGTAACTCTGGCCCTGGCTGATGCACCCGCCCCCCGAGTGGCCAGTGGCCTTGACCGAGCTGCAACCCAGCTCCCGCCTCAGCAGGTCCTCCATGTTTCCCGCCGCTGCCGGAGATGCGTCCAGGGCCTGGGTGGCAGCGGCATGGCAGCGCAGACGCAGAGCCGCACGGGGATTGGATGAGGGTTGGACGAAGGGCGGGACAGAGCGGCAGGTAGACGTACGAGGATTGGGAGAGCGCGGGAGGAGACGGAACCGGACTGCAGAAACGAGCGCGGCGATTTGGCGAGAGCGGTGGGACAGGGAGGGCGCACAGGGATTGCGTGAGGGAAAGAGAGGGCGTGGCCGAGGAGGCGGGCAGGGGCGTGCTGGCCAGTTTGTCACATCTGTTTAGCTCTCAGACGACGCCGGTTCTGTGGGCTGTGAGGCTCTGAGACGCCCCTACCACCGGCCCAGGGCCTCCGTCCGACCTGGCACCTGAGGTGACCAGTCCGTGGAGGCGGAAAGCAGGGCCATCCTAGATATCCCCGTTTGTCGGAACCAGGCCTAGCTCGGGGCAGCCGGCGGGTGTTAATGTTAAGCAGGATGCTGTGTACCAATTACCAATCCCAGAGGAGGACTCTATGCGCTTCTGCCCACTGATCTTGGTTTCAGAGTCGCCAAGGGCGACACCACATAATCAAGCGTTGGACAAAACAATGCTTTACTTATGTAGGGAAGGGACAACAGTGGGTGTCAGTGCGCCGTGGTCAGCTGGTACCTCCCAGCAGCCAACACAGGGGGTTTGTCTGCTCACACTCCCTCATGCTACAACAGAAGGAATGCCCCCTCCACGGGAAGGACAGATAGAGTGCTGGGGTTGGCCAGGTGCCACGTGATACTCATACTTGAGCAGAACAAAAGAGCAACAGAGAAAGACAATCCCACAGGAGGCCATAAGCCCAGACAGGTCCTGTGGGTGCTTGTCTCTTGGTAGGGAAGCTCCAGTCCCCAGTTTCATTCTTTTTTTTTTTTTTTTTT
>NW_007201339.1:508271-534251 GCF_000164805.1 Carlito syrichta | reverse complement strand
CCACTCACCTCAGCCTCCCAAAGGCGCGGGATTACAGGCTGAGCTACTGAGCCCGGCTCCCAGGTTCATTCTTATGTGACCAATTACGGGGAGAAAGACTGCACACATGGGTGTGCCTTTCCCAATTGTTGTGGACTGAATGTTTGTGTCCCCTCCTAAAAATTGGTATATTGAAGCCCTAACCTCAGTGTGGCTGTGTTTGGAGATGGGGTCTCTAAGGAACTCATTAAGGTTAAATGAGTTCATAAAGGTGGGGCTCTGATCCAATAGGATTAGTGACTTTATTTGAACACCCAAGAGCTCTCTCTGTGTCTCTGCACACACCAACGAAAGGCCATGAGAGGGTATAGTGAGAAAGTGGCTGTCTGTAAGCCAGGAGGGCCCTCATCCAAACCGAGCCCTGCTGGCACCCTGATCTCAGATTTTCAGTCTCCAGAACTGTGAGAAAAATTAATTTATGTTGCATAAACCATCCACTCTGTTATGGTTATGTTATGGCAGCCTGAGCAGACTAAGACACCAAGGAAACAAGGAATCAGGGCACTATGAGTGTCAGCCAGAAGCAGAAACAGGCAGTAGGTAAAGACTCAGATGCTGGTATTATCATATGAACGCAATGGGACAAATATGCCTTTTAGGTCTACAGAAACAAGAACCAAGTTTGAAAAGATCTACAGGGGAGAAGAAAATATAAAAGGTGCTAAGGCAGATTGTACAAAGAACCAAGAAGAGTTTTTAGAAATTAAAACACAGTAGTTAAAATGTAAACACCAGGTGGACAAGTTTAACTAGAGATTAGACACAAGTGAAGAGTGAACTGGAAGATGTCAGAGAAATAATCAGAATATGGCACAGAGAGACTAAAAGGGAAATTATTGGAGAGATTAAGAGACAAGGATAATAAAGTGAGAAGTTCTAGTAGACATTTAACTGGAGTTCCAGAAAAGGGAAAGGGCAGAGGCCACAACTAAACAGAAAATGACCAAGAATTTTTTAGAACTTATGAAATACACCAACCCTCAGATTCCAGGTCCCCAAACAGGATAAATTAAAGAAATTCATCCTGGTTGCATGAATCCCAGCACTATAGGAGGCCGAGGTGGGAGGATTGCTTGAGCCCAGGAGTTTGAGACCAGTCTGGGCAACATAGTGAGACCTTGTCTCTACCAAAAATCAAAAAATTAGCCCTGTGTGGTGGCACACACCTTTAGTCCCAGCAACTCAGGAGATTGAGGTGGAAAGGATCATCTGAGCCCAGGAGGTCAAGACTGGAGTGAGTCATGATTACACAACTGCACTCCATCCTAGGTGACAGAGTGAAACTCTGACTCCAAAAGAGAGAAGGAAGAGGCGAGGGGAGGGGGCAGAAGGAAGGGGAGAAGAGAAGAAAGGAGAGGAGAAGAGGAAGGGAAGAAAGAGTTCCAGGGTGAGACTCCAACTCAAAGATAGAAAGAAAAAGAGAGAGAAGAGTTTGTACCCAGATCCATTGCAAAGCTGTCTCCAATGTTCCTTCTCCTTACATCTCTGCCCCAGCCTCTGTCACCCTGTGACCTGCAAAGGTAGGGAGGATGCTGAAACACTCTGGAGACCAGAAAATAGCCTGTGAGGCCAGGTGTCCAAGAGGAGAAGGGACTGGTTGAAAATAGTGGAAACCAGCTATAGTAGGACTGAGAGACTCGGGTCAGCTCTGGAGTCTGGACATGCATTCCCCCTGGGCAGCTCAGCCCTCAACTCCCCTGTGGACTCAGGGCGGGGCTGAGCCTGCAGCTGGGACTTCAGGCATTCTGTCATGTTCCTCTGGTGACTTGGCCCAGCCAGGAGATCTCTCTGAGCAGCCTTGTGTCTCTCCAGATTGTGCAGGATTAACAGAAGGGTCATCAGGGGAGAATCCTGACTCGGTATGAGAGGTTCATGTGTGGGAGTAGCTGTGCTCCATGAGTCCCCAGTCTCTCCTTTCTCCTATTGAAAATTAAAAAGAGACACTATTAAAACATTCAAGAATTCATTTGAGCAAGCAGCCATGGTTTGTGGTTTGGTGTCCATGAAAAGGGCTTGAAGGAAAGGCTTGTATAAGGTTCATTAGGAAGCAAGCCACATTCAATTACTGATTGGATACAGTTATGTAGTTGCCTTATTTTGAAGTATCCAGGTAAGTGGTTCCTGATTATATTATCAAAGATTAATTGCTGGTTTGTGGTAGGTTGTAGCTAAGTTTTGTTTCTCTTTATGTTACTAATTTATAAGAAATCCATGAGTTATTTAGAGGTTTTCTTAGGTAGGAACCCAGAACACTTTTGCCACTTTAGTCTAAGTGTCCCCCATTTGATTATTTCAAAACACCACAGGGGGACTGATTTTTCCTACATTTTAGAACTGTATAGCAAGGAGGGTCTCAGATTCATGAATTTGTTTTCCCAACCTAACTCTTCTAGGACTCCCAGTAAAATACTAAATTTTTAGTTCCTTCCCCACATTCTCAAATGCTAACTTCCCCTCTCAAGCTCACAATATGGTCAATTATTTGAACTTTATTGTACATTTCCAACAGACATAGTATTTTGATTGTTTTTTTTTTTTACAGAGCAGTAAGTAACTTTTAAAACATTTGCTTCTTATTTTGAACATTTCGTGTGTGAGGAAAGCAGAGAATAATCTACTGACACTCCACTTTAAAAAAATCTTATGTCTCTTGTTTTTATCTTTCCTAGACACAAATACCTTACTTGAATGTCTTTGGGTAGAGTTTCCTCTTTGAAAGCTTTACAGAGTAGTGTGTCTTTTGCCACTCTCCTGTCTTTTCTGGTTTCTAGGTTTCAGAACTACCTAGAGATGATTCAAGATGTTCACAGTAGCTCTGTGTCTTGGAGTGTTTAGTATGAGCCCTGGGTCATCTCCTAGAGGATAGCCTGAGTTTTTACTCCTTGGAGACACATTGCTGGTTAGCCAGTGGGTTGTTAGTATTGAAGGAAAATGACAAATGATTCCTGCCCTCTGGATTCTCTCAGACTTGTGAGGGGAGAAAATCTATCCAAATGGACAAGTGTGGCAAGAACCGAAAAGCAAAATCACTTAGGGCACAGTGCAGTGCATCTTGGGAGTGTGGGCATTGAAGACTTGTGAGCAGAATGGAGATGGGAGGATACAGAGAAAGAAAGAAAGAGAGAGAGAAGGGAGAAAGGAAGGAAGGAAGGAAGAAAGAAAAGAAATTCACACACAAACAAATAGCAGTGAACACCAAGACAAAAGAAGTCTCTAATGTAGCCAGCAAAAAAGTCAGATTACTTTGAAAGGATTGACATTTGGCTTCCTGACACTAATAAAGGAAGTCAAAAGATAATGGAAGGATAGATTATAATCAAAAGAATAGGCCGGGGATGGTGGCTCAAGCCTGTAATCCCAGTATTTTGGGAGGCCAAGGCAAGAGGATTGCCTGAGCCCACGGGTTCGAGACCAGCCTGGGTAACATGGTGAGACCTTGTCTCTACAGTCAATCAAAAAATTAGCCAGGCATGGTAGCACATGCCTGTAGTTCCAGCTATTTGAAAGACTGAAGTGGAAGGATTGCCGGAACACAGCAGGTGGACACTAGGGTGGCCATGAGTGTGCCACTTCACTCCAGCCTGGGTAACAGAGTGAGACTCCAGCTCAAAAAAAAAAAAAAGAAATAAGTTTCCAATAGTTAAAATGAAATAAAAATATTTTTTAGACTGAGAACCATTTGCCATTATGAAGTAACCTCCTTTATTTCAAGTGTTGCTATTTTTTACCCATAGATCATCATAAAGGAAAGCCCAAAGGATGTTTTTCAGGCAAAGAAAAGTGATTCCAGGTTTTAAAACTGAAATGCAAGAAGCAGTAATGAGCAGAGAAAGGGGTACTTATGTGAGAAAATCTAAACAAAACTGATTGTACAAATCAATAATAAACTTTGTTTGAGTCTAAAAAAAAATTTCAAAATAATTTATTTTAAAAGAATAAATTTATTTTAATTTAAAAGAATAAATTGTTCTAAGATCTTTGTGTTGTTCAAAAGAATGCTAAAGGTAATGATTATCATTAGGCTTTACTAAGTTAGATTTGTGTGTTGTAATTTCTGAAATAAGCACTAAAGAATAGAAAAAGAGTTTATGGTGGCTCACATCTGTAATCCCAGCACTTTGGGAAGCTGAGGTAACAGGATCACTTGAGCCCAAGAGTTTGAGGGCAGTCTAGTCAAGATAGCAAAACCTTGTCTCTACAAAAAATGTTTTAAAACTAGCCAGGGGCTGGGATTGGTGGCCCAGCTTGTAATCCCAGCACTTTGAGAGGCCGAGGCAAGCGGATTGACTGAGCCCGTGGGTTTGAGATCAGCCTGGGCAACTTGGCAAGACCTCGTCTCTACAATAAATCAAAAATTAACCAGGCATGGTAGCGCATGCCTGTAGTTCCAGCTACTCAGAAGACTGAGGCGGAAGGATTGCCGGCACCCAGCAGGTCGACAGTTGGGTGACCGTGAGTGTGCCACTGCACTCCAGCCTGGGCAATGGAGTGAGATTCTGACTAAAAAAAACAAACAAACACAAAAACTAGCCAGGCATGGTGGTACATGCCAGTGGTCCCAGCTGCTTGGGAGGCTGAGGTGGGAGGATCCCTTGAGCCTAGGAGTTCAAGGCTGCAGTAAACCATGATTGTGCCACTGCACTCTAGCTTGAGCAACAGAGTGAGACCCTGACTCACAAAAAATAAAAGAGTTTATAATTTTCCTACTAGTGGAAAGAAAAGCTAATTAATCCCATAGAAGACAGGAAAAGAAAGAGTAAGAAACACAGACTAGGTGGAACAAACCGAACACACATAAGAAAAGAGTACACTTAAAACCGTGTCAGTAATGATATTAAATGCAAATGGACAAACTGCCCCAGTTAAGGGACAAAAAATACAGGACTCAAAGATGAAAAACACAAACAGTTATTTGTTATTTGTTTTTTGTTTTGTAGAGATGGGGAATTCACTATGTTGCCCAGGCTAGTCTTGAAATCCTGGTCTCAAGCAATCCTCCTGCCTCAGCCTCCCAAAGTCAGGTGTGAGTCACTGTACTTGGTTAATCTTTTTAGTTTAAACTTTTTAGTTTAAACTTTTATGCTGTGTGTCTTTTATAAAGAACAAATAGGTGGGGCATGGTGGCTCATGCCTGTAATCCAAATGCTTTGGGAGACCAAGGTAGGAGGATCACTTGAGGCCAGGAATTCAAGGCTATGGTGAGCTATTATCATGCCACTGTACTCCAGTCTGGGTGACAGAGGGAGACCCTGTGTCTAAAAAAAAAAAACATTGTAAATACAAAATAAAAGGATTGAAAAAGAAGTACCATGCAATACTAGCCAAAATAAAGCTGCTATACATATGAATATAACTACATGGATATCAGACAAGTGGATTTTTAGGCATCACACCACTACATAACACAACTCCAGAGGGTGTCAGTCACACAAACTATGATGTAAACTCCCTGGAGTTATGCAGTGTGACAGACTTGAAAATGTGTTACCAGAAAGTGGATCACTTCATAATAATGAAAGACTCAATAGCCTGGGAAGTCAGAACAAGTTTAAGTATATGAATATCCTCCTACAAAGTCAAGGCAACCCTTGAGTCCACCTGTGTGCTACCTGCATATTAGTATTTGGTAGCCCTGCCTAAAATGAAAGAGAAAAGTGTAACTCTTTTAGAAAAAAAAATTGGGGGGGTTGGGGTTAAAAAAATCAAAAAAGGATTTTTTTTTTGGTTTTACAATTTTTGAGGGATTTGTTTTCGTCAAACTCTCACTGTCACCTAGGCTGGAGTGCAGTGGCACAATCACAGATACTGCAGCCTCCATTTGCTGGGCTCAAACAATCCTTCCGCCTCAGCCTTCCAAGTAGCTGAAACTATAGACGCATGCTATCACGCCCGGCTAATTTTTTTATTGATTGTAGAGATGAGGTCTCACCAAATTGCCCAGGCTGGTCTCAGCAATCCTCTCACCTCCACCTCCCAAAGTGCTGGGATTACAGGTGTGAGCCACCATGCCTGGCAGAAGGAAGTCTTTAAGAAGACACTGTTATGACCAGAGTGTGAGAAGGTAGATTGCCATTATGCAGAGAATTTAATTAAGAGTCATTTATTTACACCGGCGGCCGAGCATGGACTATTGTCCTAAAGGGTTTTTGGCCCCTAGTGAAGCAGGCGGTGGGTGTATAAAGGCAAAAACTGCAAGGATACATAGCAACTTAGCAACCATAGCAACCATAATGGGAACTTTTGATTGTTAGGAAGTTTTGATTAATTTTATGTCCCAGGTATAGCCGGTAACCGGAAAGTCCCTGGAGTTCTGCCAATAAGATATAGTTTAAGGCAGTTACATAGAGACAAGGTAGAAGAATCATTACACAATGGAATTACCTTGGTTAGGTCACTAACAAAATATAAGAACAAATTATGAAAATGTAACAGTGGGGTTTTGCAAAGTATAACATTTGATTTCAGTTAACAAAGCGCACAATTACATGAAACTTATGGATAGGGAGTTTTGCTAACGGTCAGCAGGAACAGTCAGTGTGATTTGCTTAGGGATGAAGCTGGTGGTCTGTGGTCATGGGAACATTACAACAATCACACATATACATTGAAAGGTTAGTTTTAGGTTAGGCAGGTGGCTAAGATGGAGGATTTAAACAAAATGGAATTACTTATATCAAGCAAGTTATTACAGGCTATTATAAGTTTTACAGACATTTTAACACAAAGTTTTAACCATATAAACATTAAATTCATTAAAATTAAGAATTTCTTTTTGCACTTTAATAAGGCATATTTAACAAATAAACAAATTTGTATATATTTATGGTGTACGATGTGATGCTTTCATACATGCATACATTGTGAAATGATTGAATCATTGTGAAATGATTAAATCAAGATAATTAACATCCATCACCTCACATACTTATCATGTGTTTGTGGTAAGAACAAAATAAAGAATTTCTTTTTGCCCAAAGATGTCTTAAAAGTTATGAAAAGAAGCCTGGGTGCAGTTGCTCATGCCTGTAATCCCAGCACTTTGGGAGGCTGAGGTAGTAGGATCACTTGAGCCCAGGACTTCAAGACCAGCCTATAGCAAGATCTTGTCTCTACAAAAAATAAAATAAAATAAAATTAGCCAGGTGTGATGTAGTCTGTACATGCCTGTAGTCCTAACTGCTCAGGATTCTGAGGCAGGAGGATCACCTGAGCCCAGAAAGTCAAAACTGCAGTGAACCATAACTGTACCACTGTACTCCAGCCTGGATGAAAGAGTGACACCCCCAACTCAAAACAAAAAAAGGATGAAAAGACAAACCACAGAGTGGGAAAAGATATTTTCAATATGTATAACTCACAAAGAATTAGAATCCCTTCCTTTAATTTAATCCTTAAAATGTAAAGAACTCCTACAACTTGACAAGACAAAGACACTGTTAATATGAAAATGAGCAAAGACTTGAACAGTCATTTCATATCAGGGAAGATCCAAATGGTGTTAACTTCACTGGTCATCAGGGAATGGAAAATTAAAATCATAATTTGTGACTACACATCCACCAGAATAACTAAAATTTTAAAAGATACAATATCAAGTGTGTGTGGTGATATGGAACAACTGGAATTCCCATATACTGCTGGCAGGAGTGAATTTGTACATACATTTTAGAAAACTTTTTGACAATATCTACTCAAATAGCTACATCCTATGACCCAGAATGGCCTCCTAGGTATAAACTCCATGTGATGGTTAATTTTAGTTGTCAACGTGACTGGATTAAGGAATAGCTAGAGAATTGGTAAAGCGCTATCTCTAGGTGCAAATGTTTAGAGCAGCATGATTTCTAGTAGCCTCAGTGTCAACAGCCTGTGGTGAACACACCCTAAAGTCACTCCAAGGATGGGGCCACACAGTACTCTCCCCTCCAGGGCAGGCAGACCCTGTGACTTGTCTCTAATCAATAGGATATGGCAAAGGTCATGGGATGGCACTCCTGGCATCATGCTGTTATGTAAGCCTCTGTATTTGCAGTCTAGAGCAAGAGGTTCTCCTGCTGCCCTTGAAGCAGGAAATAGCCATGCCACATGTTAGGAGCTCTGGGCACGCGAACTGGGGTGGCCTCGAACCTGAATGTGCATCCAGTCAACAGCCAAAAGGAGGTCAGGGCCCTCACACACACAGCCACAAGAAAATGAATTCTGTCAACAACCTAAGTGACCTTGGAAGTTGATTCTCCCCTGTAACCTACAGAGGAGAACACAGCCTGGCCAACACCTGGACCACAATCATGTGAGAACCAGCCCAGTAGTGCCCAGCTCCCAACACATGGAAACATGAGATAAAAATTGTGTTGTTTTAAGCTGCTGGATTTGCAGTATTTTGTTCTGCAGCAGTAGAAAAACAATACATAAATATTCATCAACTATAGAGTAGAGGAATACATTTTAGTGTATTCATAGTGGATACAACCCAGCAATGATATAAACAAACTATAGTTATATTTAAGAGTTTGTTGTATGTGCCAATTACCAAAGAAAAACACAGTACAGGCTGGGCTCGATGGCTCAGCCTGTAATCCCAGCACTTTGGGAGGCCAAGGCAAGTGGATTGCCTGACTTCGCGAGTTTGAGACCAACCTGGCCAACTTGGTGAGACCTTGTCTCTACAATAAAGTAAAAATTAGCCGGGCATGGTAGTGTGCACCTGTAGTTCTGGCTACTTGGAAGGCTGAGGCAGAAGGATCGCTGGAGCCCAGCAAGCCAATGCTGGGGTGGCTGTGAGTGTGCCACTGCACTCCACTCCGGCCTGGGCAACAGAGTGAGACTCCAACACCAAAATAATAATAATAATAACAACAACACAATACATACAGTGTGGTTCAGTTTTTTTAGTTGCAATTTTTCTTTTGAGTCGGAGTCTCACCTCTTTTCCCTGGACCAGCAGAGAAAACCTTCCAGGAGTTCTAGAAGTCAGAACCTGGAAATGTAGAGTTGGCCCACCAGGGCCAATTCATCTTGAAGCTCTACCCCCAATGTGACTGTATTGATAGGCCTTTAAGGAAGTAACTAAGGTTAAGTGAAGTTATAAGTGGACTCTAATTCGATTAGATATTTATAAGAAAAAGGAACAGCGACCAGATCTCTCTCCCGGCCCAGTCCTGTGCATGCAGAGGAAAAGACATGTGAGAGAATGACTGTCTACATATCAGAAAGGGAGGCCTCACCAGAAACCAACCCTGACAACACCTCGATGTTGAACTTTCAGCCACCAGAACTGTGAGAAAATCATGGAAGGCTGAAACATGGGTGTTTTCATACACTTTTCTCTGTGTATATTGCATTTCACAATTCTAAAAAGCAAAAAAGAACAGATGAAAATCTATAAATGATAATAAGCTAATTAATACTTTAGAGAAGAATTAAATATATTCTCTGTCTGTCACTCTCTTTTTTCTTAAAGACCAGAGAGCAATAGCACAATCACAGCTTGCCTCAGCCTCGAACTTCTGGGCTCAGGCAATCCTTCTGCCTCAGCCTTCTGAGTAGCTGGGACTACAAGTGAGTACCACTACAACTGGCTAATTAAACAAAGAATTTGTAGAGACAGGGCCTTACTATGCTGCCTAGGCTGGTCTCAAACTTCAGGCCTCAAGCAATCCTCCTGCCCTGGCCTTCCAAAGTGCTGGGATTACAAATTGACTGACTTAATCAACTGACTTAAATATATATTCTAAAGGCCACAAAGCAAATGAATCGCAACATCTGTCCACAATGGGGATGCTGATGCCTCAGCACCTACTATCCTAGCATGCTTCCTCTACTTGGATCCAAGCCTGTTGACATCCTTGTTTTTATCTGTGGTTTTGACCATTTGGACATTTTAACTTTGTGCTATGAAAATGAAAGTTTTCATCAGAACTATGCCGTCATTACATTTTCAGAATTGAAAAAGTATTTTCTTGTGTGTTTTTTTTAAGTTGGAATCTCGCTCTTGTCACCTAGACTGGAGTGCAGTGGCATGATCACAGCCACCACAGCCTCGACCTGCTGGGCTCAGGCGATCCATTCACCTCAGCCTTCCAAGTAGCTGGAACTATAGGTGCACACCACCATGCCCGGCTAATTTTTTAATTTATTGTAGAGAGGTCTCACCATGTTCCCCAGGCTGGTCTCGAACCCACAGGTTCAGGCAATACTCTCGCCTCAGCCACCCAAAGTGCTGGGATTACAGGCTGAACCATGAGAAAGTATTTTCTAAGAGTGAATTTTATCAAGTCAATTTAACTACTGACCAATTTTCTTGTTTGTTCATTCAAACAGTTTATAAGTTATCTTGATTTTTGTTTTCATTTGAATGAAATTATTCTCATCATATCAGTTTAATTCTTCAGTTCATTTTTCTGTCCACATGACATTTTGCTGACTATGCAAGTACCAAATATTATCGCGAATGTTCTCTCAAAGCCATTATTTTCAGAGTCCAATTTTCCAATGTCAAATATAAAGATCTCAATTTAATCATATGCTTTTAAGTCAATAACATTTTTAAAACCTGTGTTGGTTATTTATAGCAGGGATATGCATTATTTATTAGATAAAAGACTGGTCTTTGGGCCAGTGGATCACACCTGTAATCCCAACACTTTGGAAGGTCAAGATGAGGGGATCACTGGAGGCTAGCAGTTCAAGACCAGCCTGGGCAGCATAGCAAGACCCTGTCTCTACAAAAAAATATTTAAAAAATTAGCCAGGTGGGATGGTGCATGCCTGTAGTCCCAGCTGCTTGGAAGGCCTGGGCAGCAGAATTGCTTGAGTGCAGGAGGTGAAGGCTACATTGAGCCAAGATCAAGCCACTGCACTCCAGCTTGGATGACAGAGCAAGACCCTGTATAAAAATAAAAAAGACTAATTGTATGTGTATTAGTTCATCCTTGAGAAAATGTTCCACATTGTTCTGTGGTTGAGGATGTGATTATGGTGCTGCTAACCCAACACTTCTGCATATTTCTAGGTCTGTGCATGTGTACCCACTCTCCAGGCCTTAGGTCAAATATCCTGCTTTGCTCCAGGGTGCTCTTTCTGCCTCTATCAGGTTTTCAGTTTCTCTGGTTCTTCCTCCTCTGCAAATGGGATTCTCTTCCCTGTGTCCTAAGGTCAGCACTCCCAGTAATCCATTCTTCCTGAGGATGACTCCACTTGCTTCTCTACCCATGCTTGCCTTGTGCTTGAGGACATGTGCACACATGTTGTCCCAGCCTGATTGTCTCTGCCTTGGTGGCAAGCACCTGGTTCACTCCTCACAGGCCCATGGCACCTGCCATAGAGCCTGGACACAGTGCACACCCGGAAAACATCTGCACTAGCTGGGCAGCAAGCGTGGGTGGGCACATTTTCTTTTTTCTTTCTTTCTTTCTTTCTTTTTTGAATTGGAGTCTCACTCCGTCACCCAGGCTGAAGTGCAGTGGCACACTCACAGCCACCCCAGTGTCAACCTGCTGGGTTCCAGTGATCCTTCCACCTCAACCTTCCAAGTTTCCGGAACTACAGGCGTATGCTACCACGCCCAGCTAACTTTTTTATTTATTGTAGAGACAAGGTCTCGCCAAGTTGCCTGGGGTGGTCTCAAAACTGCAGGCTCAGACAATCCACTCAACTTGGCCTCCCGAAGTGCTGGAATTACAGGCTGAGCCAAGCCCGGCCAGTGGGCACATTTTCACTTAATTGCTCCCTGAGATACCATGATATGCTGAAAAGTGGTGTAATAAGTTGGGTTACTGTGCTGTAATTGCCAAAAATTAACGAAAACTCTGTTGGACTTGGCAACATGCACATGATGTGTGTTGGATGTTAAAAAGGTGCAAAACTGAGGCTCCACCAAGCAGGCCACGTCAACTGACAACATCACTGCAGAGCCCCTGTGAGTCAGCAACTCCTGAACACCTCACATGTGCTGCTTTTCCACTTTCTATAAACAGCTGTTCCCACTCGAGATGTGGGGGAAATGAGGCCCAGAGAGGGCGTTGCTGCCCAAGCAACCTGCGCTCTGGCTGGGAGACAGTGGAGTCAGGATTTCACTCCAGCCACATTTCTCACTCTCTCTGACCTCCAAGTGTGCAAAACGATGCTCACAACATTCACCAAGTGGGATATGGATTGATGCTGGAAGCCAGCCTTAGAGGCCTTCTTGTGGACAGGGTCCGGAAGGCTGAAGACCCCGGGTTGTAGGGCAACACTGGGCAGCTGTTGTTCCCGCTTCTTCTACCTCCACTCTCGATCTCGCCACTGGAAACCTGGAAGTTGGAAGATGTAAAAGGCTCTATATGGAAAAAATAATTTTTAGCAAATAGTAGTGTTTAGTAAAAGAAAAATTTGTTTTGTTAGAAGTATACTCTTAGCCAGGCTCGGTGGCTCAGCCTGTAATTCCGTGCCTTTGGGAGGCTGAGGTGTGTGGAATGCCTGAGCCTGCGGGTTCAAGACCCGCCTGGGCAACTTGGCAAGACCTCATCTCTACAATAAATCAAAAATTAGCCGGGTGTGGTAGTGTGCACCTGTAG
Organism: Carlito syrichta; assembly: GCF_000164805.1. Lineage (NCBI taxonomy): Eukaryota > Metazoa > Chordata > Mammalia > Primates > Tarsiidae > Carlito > Carlito syrichta. The sequence goes on along the minus strand of NW_007201339.1, from coordinate 521,658 downwards.
TTCCAGCTACTTGGAAGTCTGAGGCAGTAGGATTGCTGGAGTGGCCACTGCACTCCAGTCTGGGTGACAGACTGATTCCAACTCAAAAAAAAAAAAGTATACCCTTCCTTAGGGCACCCTTGGCTTTACTTCCCTTTGTTAAGGAGGCTTGTAATTCTGGTTAAGGATTGTGACTAAAGTGACTTGAGCTCCAACAGCCTTTTGTTTTACGAACATTGAAGCCCATTCTCCCTGACAGGGGATAATTGACGCAGATTGTAAATACCAGATGTGACATTATGGAAAGCTAGTCAGGCCAACTTGTGGTTAAGAAACCTTGAGAATGTTGTTTTACCCCAGCTAGTTGCAAATTGCTGTGTGAAGACTTACAAATCAATGTGACAATTACAGTGCTTAGAACTTGGTAATGATTTATACTGTAATGGCTGTAGAAATAAGTAAGTTTTTGTGTGGACATTGAGAAATGGTAATCATTAGAAAATGTTAGAAGTTTACAAAATTTATAGTTATTGTTAAATTTTAGAATAATGATCTTTTAGGATAAAACATTAAGAGAATTTGTAACTCATTGTACGTAGATAAGAAATGACATTCGGAGATAACATTCAGAGTTAAAAATGACATGTTTGATGCTGTAGTTTTAGAAAGTAAACAGGATGTCATCATGATTTAAAGAAGAAGATAGAACCCCATTAGAGTTGAAACAAAGATCAAAACAGGATGGACAAGAAATTTATTGAACTGGGAACTGATTAACTTTGAAACAAAGACCATGCTTTTGCCTTAAGCCGAAATCTAGGGTATAAAAAGAAGTTGTAAAAGAAATAAAGCAGCATCTGTCCTGCTTGCAACAGAGTCAGTGTCCTTTTCTCTCCTGCGCCAATGCCGTTCCTCCTTCAGGAAATCCTGATCTGCTGGAGCTGGACTCTGGCAGATTAGACTCATTAACAGGAAGGGGGTCAGTTCTGGATTAGCAGAAAAACCTGTTTGCAAGAGCCCTTCTTTCCTTGAGGTGGTTCCTGTTGTCCCTGTGTTGGTCTGGCTGCCACATGGCTTCCCACAGCCAGGGGAGCCTCTGCCAGGGACTGGAGTGGTCTCTTCCCACTTGCTGGTAGCTTCACCACCATCCTAAGTGAAGGTGTGTGGTCCTGGGAAGAGCAGGTGAGTGACTTGATCTGGTGGGTCCTCCCTTACACCCCCGGGAATGAGCATCCCTGCTCTGACTTTGAAATGTGGCACTTTCAGAGTGTTCCCCTCTGTCACACCCTCCTCAGATCCTCCATTCCATCATCCAGGCTCCCCTCAACTTTCTCCTGCCAATAGGTATCCATCAGATACCCACTCACTCCAGGCTCACTGCTAACCTCCCCAGGCAGGGGCTGGGGCTGAATCCAGGGAAGGACAGACAGATGCTCCCACTACCCCTCCTGAGGCTAGTTCTGCCTTGATCTACTTACGACACCAGATGTTTCCTGACTGCAAGCCCCAGTGTTTCTTGGACACAGAGTGTGCTGGCCACCATCAGGGGGACTCTGAAACTGCTGTGGAGCACCTACTATGGGTCCAGAGCTCCCACTCCAGCTCAAAGTGAGTCACCCTTGGCCACCCAGAAGTATAGCACCTGCTCCAATTAAAATGTTTATTTTTATCCTAAGCCTGTCTCTCTGACAACAGACCGGTTTCCAGTTCACCCACACAAGGAGCTGAGCTCAGGCAGCTCTGAATTGTGGAACTGAGAGGAAACTGGAGAGGGGGAACCAATCAGAAGAGAAATGCCCAGAGCACCTATGTGATCCCTGACCTCCATCACATTTTCTCTACTCGCTTAACCCAGTGTGAAGGATTGGGAGCAGAAGCCAGGCAGAAAGTGGGGTGGGAAGAGCGCAGGACACGGGTTGGAGGTTGGAGAACCTCTAGAGTCAGAGGCCCAGGCAGGTTGGGTCGTAGTGAAGCCGTGTGGGAGCCCAGTGTGGATGCCCGGTGAGGCTAGCGAACAGGAGACTGTGGAGTAAACACCTGGTCAGGCCGTGCTGGTGGTGGCATCAGAAAGGACCCCTGATGAGGCCATGCAGCCGGCCTGTCCAGAACAGGTGGCAGGCACGAAGGTGCTGGGGCAGGCCCAAGCCAGCACTGTGCACGTGGTCAGCACAGCCCCCAATGCAGGCCAGGGAGGGGTACAGAGGACAGGCAGGCTCCTCTCGCCTCGCCAGACGCACTGTCCAGGGCTGTGGGAGCTCTGCACCCTGGGGCCAGTGAGCATGCACTTGAGCGGCCCTATTAGATCCCTCACTCGCACCCTCCAGGTAACTGGGACCTACCCCCCAACCACCTGGGTAGTTGAGGGTGGGGCCAAGCTGGTGGGTGTGGCATTGAGTGTGGCGGCAGAATGGAGCACGGGGTGGGCGTAGCATGGGCAGAGAGGGTAAAGGAGGGGGAGAGCATGAGGCGAGGCTGGGGATGGGCTAGGCACAGAGGCAGTGAGTGGGTGGTGTGGAGCAGTGGGCGGGGCAAAGAGGCAGTGGGCGGGGCGGGACGGGGGCGGCACAGGGCTCTGCCAGGAACCTTACGTGAAATAGATTTTGTCTACAGGGTTCTGATACTTCTGGGGCATTCAGGAGGTTATAGTGTTGCTTAAAATAGGTTTTCTTTTATAGCAGAAGAGCAACTGGCACCTTGGCTTTGAATGCTTGGTGAATCATCAGCAAACATACACCCAAACCGCTCAGCTGTTAATTTCTATTTACTTCGTGACAACAGGGGAGAAAAAAGAAGAGTTAATTGGTATGTGCAAGTGCCTGGCTTTGATAGAAATATGGTCAGTCTCTTTTTACAGTTCCTCAGTCTATTTTTATTTGGGCAACAGAAAAAGAAACAAGAAAGAAATGCTTTTTCACAGTCAGATGAGATAAAAATTTCACATTACATAAAGAAATTCCTTGCATATTTCCTGGACATGACATACATTTCTTCTCCCTTCCACTTTCCACAGTAGGGGACCCCCAGTCCCACGATCATGCTCTAGGCCAGAGCCTGTTGACCGATGCCACAAAACACCAACTGCCATACAAGCTACAGAATTAGTTCTGTGCTTCAAAAACACAACCTGTGTTTGTTGGCAGGTCCTCAAACAGTTAAACATAGATAGGTTAACATAGAGTTGCTGGATCATACAGCAACTCTACTCCTAGTATATACCCAAGAAAAATTAAAACATACATCCACATGGAAATTTGTATAGCAGCTCAGTCCATGATAGCCAACAGATGGAAGCAATCTGAGTGTTCATCGACAAATAAATGGATGAACACAATGTGGTATGAACATACAATGGAATGTTACTCAGCCATAAAAATATATGAAATTCTGACATATGCTACAACATAAATGAACCTTGAGGACATTATGCTCAGTGAAATAAGGTGGTCACAAAAAGACAAATACTGTATGAGTCCACTTATATGAGGTTCCTAGAGTAGTCAAATTTATAGAAACAGGAAATAGAACGGTGTTGCCAGGGGCTGGGAGAGGGAGGGATGGGGAACGTGTTTAATAGGGACAGGGTTTCTGTTTGGGAAGATGGAAAAGATCTGGAGATGAACAGTGGAGATGGTTGTACAACAATGTGAATATACTTAATGCCATTGAACTATGTACTGAAAAAATGGGAAATTTCATGTTGTGTGTATTTTACCAATTAACTTTTTTTAAGCTGGAGCTGTGCTGACCAGCTCTAGTGATAGAAGCTGAGGCAACACCAGTGGCCATCATGGGTATCTAAGCCCCATTTCCTTGGGTGTCAGCAGGAATGATAACACCCATCTCTCGGGGTTTCTGTGAGGTTAAAGTAGACAAACCTTACAGATCATGGGTATATATACAACTTTTGCAAATTTCATGAAAACATATGACCATGAGAAGCAGAAGGAGCCTGTCTTAGACTGCCTGAACTGCCATAACAAAATAGCACAGGCTGGGTGGCTTGAAAACAGCAAAGAGTTATTTCTCACAGATCTGGAGGCTAGAAGTCCAAGATGAAGGTGCCGGCAGATTCTGTGTCTAGGGAGGGCTGCTTCCTAGCCTATATACAGTACCTTCTTACAGTGTCCTCAAACAGATTTGTTTTTTTTAGACAGTGTCTCCCTCTTCTTCCTCTGTTACCTGGGCTGGAATGTAGTAGCACAATCACAGCTCACTACAACTATGAGCTCCTGGGCTCAAACCATCCTTGTGCCTCAGCCTCCCAAGTAGCTGGTACTACGGGTATGTACCACCACACCAGCTAATTTTTATATTATTTTGTAGAGATGTGGTCTCATTATGTTGCTCAGCCTGGGCTTAAATTACTGGCCTCAAGCAATCCTCTCATTGGACTTCCAACTGGCCACATGGAAATAAATGACACATGGAATTGTGTCGAAATAAGGTCTGAAGTGCAGAGAGAGGGCTGTGGAAAATTCTTCCAATCACTGTGGGGACAAAGCTCTCAAGGACGTGACAGCCTTGACTCCTGTGAGCAAGAAGCTCTCTTCCGACAGGAACTCTAGCTAGCACAGCACATGATGAAAAACAGCATGCAATGAAAAACACCCTTTTCTTACGGAACCAGGGAATGCCTGTGTTTGTGGGGCATGCATCCTGACTTACTGAATTTCTTCTAACATTCCGTGTTCTGAAACCAAGTGATCATTCCAGAGAAAAATGGTACAACAAAAATCTCTTATCTCTAAAGAACATACTGCAAAACTCCCGCACAAAGAAGTGATGTGGGTTATACAGATACAAATAAAAATAAAAACAGATGTAGCAGACACTGTTGTTGCCCCAGCATGTAGAACAACATCTTGTCTCCTCTGCTTGCGAAGGCAGGGAGAAAAGTAGGGTAGCAAGGAGGTGGGCCACCACAATGGACAACTTCTCACCCCTCAGGTGGGGAAATTCAATCTGTCTCCACCTTCTCCCCAAGGTCCCTAGCATGACTGAGGCCCAAGTATCTTTAGTAGTCACAATAATCTTGAAGATTCAAGTAGCTGATTCAAGATGTTCCCAACAAACAGCAAGGAGGTGGGTATATAGACCCAGCTATTCTTTGGGAGTCTGATACAGGAGGATGGATCACTTGAATCCAGAGGGTGGAGGTAGCTATAAGCTGTGATTGTGCTGCTGCACTCCAGCCTGGACAACAGAGTAAGACCCTGACTTAAAAAAAAAAAAAAAGGAGAGTGGTTAGGATTAGAGTCCAACTTGGACATGACACAGTCCAGGGTCTGTGTTCTGACCTCACCCAACTTCCTTGTCCCCTTGGGCTTGACCTCCACCGATTATTCTCTAACAGGATTGGTGAATACTAGCCAGTAGCAGATAGAATAAAATGACCAACCCACATCACAGCTCCCCTCAAACCAAATGATCCTTGCTGTATGTTGATGCCATGAGGATGAACCAATAGGGAAGAGAAATAGGATCACACCAAAGCGAAAGTGGGCATTTGCATGAAGGATTTTTTTTTTTTTTTTGAGTCAGGGTCTCACTCTGTTGCCCAGGCTGGAGTACAGTGGCACAATCAGCTCACCCCGGCCTCCAATTTGTGGGTTCGAGTGATCCTCCTGCATCAGCCTCCCAAGGAGTACTGAGACTAAAAGATGCACACCACCACACCCAGCTACTTTTTAAAATTTTTTTGTAGATGCAAGGTCTAGCTATGTTGCCCATGCTGATCTTGAACTCCTGGGTTCAAGCAGTCCTCCTGTCTCTACTTCCCAAAGTGCTGGGATTAAAAGCGTGAGGCACCGCACCTGCATGAAGGATTTTATTGAGAGGGAAGATCTTTAAAAACTGTTTTTTAATTTTTCTTACAAATATTCTGTAGTCTGGAATACAGTTATAAAGGCAATTAACTTGTAAAACTAGAAGTGCCCTACCTAATGCTTCTAAAGTTTAGGGTCTAGTTAGCACTTTAAATCATCTCTCTGACTCAGACATATATTGGAATGAATTTCCCTTAAAAAAAAAAAAAAAGTAACCTCTTTTTGTGTCAGGGGGAGATTTTAATGCACAAATTGGAGATGACTCATTGAAACTCCAGGAGGCACAAATGTGTGGGAGTTCACACTTAAAAGTCCAATGTGGAGAACTTAATTTCAACAAAAGAAGCAGCTGGTTTTCTTCCTCTCATGTTCTGGACCAAATCAATTTGCTCTGAAAGGACATGTTTTCCAGTCTGCGGGGTTTTAGAGGGTTATTTTCTCTAACTCACTTAGGAAGAAGTGGTAGGTTTGACATAGGGTGAGATGTTGTCTTTTGATAAACAACATTTTGTTCCTTGAGAGGAACACCTTCCCCGCATTTTGCAGAGTCCTGCTGTTTCTTGTGCAGAACTGGAGGCCGCTCATCTCCAGGAGCCCCAGCTCCTGTTCCTTTGGACTCTGTGCAGGAGTCCAGCTGGACCAAGCTCAGCTCTGACCTGACCCTGTGCACAGTACACCGTGTCTGGCTCTAGGGAGTTCTCATTAGGAGCTTGGCTGCAGGGCAGTGGGCAAGAGACAGGAGCAAAGGTGGTCAGGTAGTCTTCAGGTGCAGACCATCCACCTGCTTTAGTCCCACTCATGACATTTGCCGGATACAGAGCAGCACCATGTAGGGACACAGGATGTAACTGGGAAGAGTGTCCAGAGAACCAGGCAAGAAGGAGAGAGCAGATGGGCAGGCGACTTCTGAAAGGTTCGAGGCGCCCTGTCAGGCCCAGGAGCCCTGGAAGGCACGACTGAGCATGTGGGCCTCAGGGTGTCAGGAAATGTGCCCATCGCCAAGAGCTCACACTCCTCTGGGTATGACCATATTCTCAAATTGTTAGACACGTCCTTTGTGCATAAATGGGAGGTGAACACACATCAGGTTCTCTCAACTCATTCATGAGGGCCCAGAAAGATTCAAAGGCCGAATTCACACAGGCAGTGGAGCAGGAAGGCTGACAGGATTGCTGAGTAAGACATTAAGCTGCCACCTCCCGCAGAACTGAATGCTGAGCCTGGCAGAAAAGCACGGTCATGTGATTCCCATTTTCTACAAGTTAACCTTTTGGGTTATGCAGTGATTGTGGATGAAAGTCAAAGCTCATTCCCAGGAGAACCAGGCACCCTTGGACAGGCTCTAAAAAGGGTGCATTCAGTCCCACACCTAAGGATGACAGATGTGCACATGGATCATTTTGAAAAGATACAATGTGGGTGGGCTCCATGGCTCAGCCTGTAATCCCAGTACCTCCTGAGGCCAAGGTGAGTGGACTGCCTGAGCCTGCGGGTTTGAGACCAGCCCAGGCAACTTAGTGAGACCTCATAATAAATCAAAAATTAGCCAGGCATGGTAGTACACGCCTGTAGTTTCGGCTACTTGGGCGACGAAGGCAGAAGAATCGCTGGAGCCCAGCAGGTTCACACTGGGGTGGCTGTGAGCATGCCACTGCACTCCAGCCTGGGCAATGGAATGAGACTCCAACTAAAAAAAAAAAAAAAAAATACAATGCACAGGAACAGCTGAACAGCACCTGGAAGATGCTGCCATACAGAGTCCTGAAGAAACTGTAGGCACTGAACTAGTGAGAAGGGCCTGATTTGTGCAGGGGCTGAAGTGGCACAGAGTATTCTGGAAACAAATTGTCTAGCGTCCTTGGCAAAACATTTAAGAGCAGACATGGGCTGAGCCCTCAGGTAGAGGCTGGAGTGAAGACTGGGACAGGCCAAGGAGCTCAGCTTCTGAGGGGGAACGTGGTCAAATGTGAATAGGGAAGGTCACTGGCTTGGTGGAACCGGCGTGGGAATGGTGGTGTGAGGGAGTCAGGGGAGGGCTGGGTGAGAGTCAGATGGGAGTCAGGTGGCCATGAAAGATGGGTAAAGGTCAGGTGAGGGTCAGGTGAAGGTCAGGTGTGAGTTAGGTGGGGGTCAGATGAGGGTCAGGTGGAGTCAGGTGAGGCAATGAGATAGACCATGAGGAGTCTCGTGGATGAGTGAAGTCCATACCCATTCACTGGCTCTCCTGTGTTCCAGCCTGGACAGCAGCAGTCCTGAACAATCTCTGCTGTGTCCTAGGAGCCAAACCAGTGCCTATGGCCCTCACACCCTCAGAACTAGAGACTACAGCACTGTGTACTGTGTGGCAGGACAGTCTATGCTTCCACCTGAGCATTCCAGAAGGCACATGGTCTCTCCATTGGGGATGGGGCTGGGGCCACAGGGTTTGGAGATGGAACCCTCCCACTTGAGGCCCAGGTTCTGAAAGTAGAGTCCCTGGACCTACAGTATCAATACCTGGGGCCTTGTTCAAAACATTGCAGATTCCTGGGCCCTCAGGACAGAATCAGAGCCTCTGGGGATACCCACTGTGGCCTGCTCCAGCATTCGAGCCACACCCAGGAACAATGTCATTTAATGAGGCTGGAGCTCTGATTCTGAAGGGAAGAGGCCAGTCAGGTTTTTGAGAGGACAACAGGTGTGAGGGGCCCCAATAGCCCAAGAGAGGGCAGAGAGGGGCCTCTGGTGATGGCCCCTGCTGCACCCACCCAGCCTCCTCCAGCCTGGGACCCTCTCTCCCTCAGTCTGGCCTGCTCAGCTTAGAACTGTGTCCCTGCTGGGGATTTTCTTTATATATTCTCAGAGGACATAAGATGCAGGGACCCAGGGTCATTGCGTGTGATGAGGTCCTCCCTGGTGGTTGGGAGTTGATTTGTCCAGAGGTGGGCACAGATTTTCACAGAAGCACTGAGTCTTCTATGGAAATCTGGGGATTGGGCCTGAGAGTGGGTCAGGCCATTTTTTCTCCCAGGGCCAAAACCTGGGAGCCATGTTTTCTCCTGTAAAATGGAAGCTAGTCTGTTGCAAAAAGAAAATGAATGCGGGAAGAGCAAAGATTGAAGATGGTCCTGCCTTGCTGGCACTGGGTCCCTAGTTCTGGGACTTCTAGCCCAGCCACAACCTGGCACTTCCTACCATGTGGCTGGACAACCTTTCCTGGATTGCAGGAGATACTTCAACCATCCTGTTATAATGTCAACTCCTTGCTTAAGCTGGTTCAAGTTGCATTTCCACTATTTGCAAATAACAATCCAAACTATTTTTAGAAACGAAAAATATGTTAACATTTAAAATGAAATGTGGAAGAAGAAAAAAGAAAAATACCCTCTGCCTTCCCCCTGGAAACACCACCCTCCTCTACAACAATAGAACATCCATCTGGAGAAGGCTGCAGCAACAGGGAACTGCTGTAATACACATGACAGGAGGCATGTGGTGGGCTCACAGAGTCCAAACTTGGATTCCTGATTCCTTTTTTGTGAAGTCCACAGCAAACACCTTTGTGTCTCACTGCTGCAGTTTTCTCATAGGTCACACTTCATGGTCTCAGCCAGGGATGGGCAGGAACACAGTCCTGATTCAGACCAGTAGTTTCAAAGTGTGGACCATGGACCCCAGAGTTTCTGAGACCCTTTCATGGTCGTATCAGACTAGGGTCCACTCTAATGACCTCTTCTTAACTTGATTACATCTACAAAAATCATATTTTCAAATAAGTCCACATTCACAGGTTCCAGGGGTCAGGATTTCAATACATATTTTTGGGGACCCCATTTAACCCACACAACCATCATTTAATGATGCATGGCATACATTTGACTCCAGTTTTTCACTATTACTGATAAGGCTGAACAGGATTACTTAGCATCAGGATAAGCAATACCTGTTATTTTAAAATACAGATATAGGCTTGAAGTTATTAAGAAAACTGGCTCAGCCGGGCTCGATGGCTCAGCCTGGCTCGGTGGCTCAGCCTGTAATCCTGCACCTTTGGGAGGCTGAGGTGAGTGGATTGCCTGAGCCCGCGGGTTCGAGACCCGCCTGGGCAGCGAGACATCTCTACAATAAATCAAAAAATCAGGCGGGCGTGGTAGCGCATGCCTGTATTCCAGCTACTTGGAAGGCTGAGGCAGAAGGATCTCTGGAACCCAGCAGGTCGAGGCTGCGGTGGCCGGGAGTGGCCACTGCACTCCAGTCTGGGCGACAGAGTGGGACTCCAACTCAAAAGAAAACTGGCTCAGCCTGTAATCCCGCACTTTGGGAGGCCGAGGTGAGTGGATTGCCTGAGCCCGCAGGTTCGAGACCTGCCTGAACAACTTGGTGAGACCTCATCTCTACAATAAATCAAAAAATTAGCCGGGCATGGTAGTGCGCACCTGTAGTTCCAACTACTTGGAAGGCTGAGGCGGAAGGATTGCCGGAGCCTAGCAGGTCGAGGCTGCAGTGGCCGGGAGCAGCCACTGCACTCCAGTCTGAGTGACAGAGTGAGACTCCAACTCAAAAAAAACAAAAAGAAAAGAAAAGAAAACTGGAGCTAGCCTACCATGGTGCACACTTTTTGGTCACACAACACCACTGGAAGATTGCTGATATATTGTGGTTGAGGAGCTGGTCCTGTCTCTATTTGTATGTCTCAGTAACCCCTAAAGGTAGGTGGAGGACTTCCCGACCCCCAACCCCCAGAGTCTGTATGTGCTAGGAGAGGCAAGCAGAAGGAGATATCCTTCCCTAATTGGGTAAGTTCCAAGTGACCCACAGTTGACTAGAATGTTGGCAGTTGAGGTTACTCCACTTAAGTATATGAAGAAGAGAACTTTTCCTGGTTTTTAGAAAAAGGAGATCCTGTTCTCTAAAAACAATTTATCTCAAAAAAAAGTTGGAGACCTGGTTCAATCTTAACAAAAAGATAGATATAGGAGTTTTATTTCAATGAATTGTTTAGGGTTTCTGGAGTCCTGTGGAGGGTGGGTGTTGAGAAGCATGAATCCAGCCAAAGGTCAGCTGACCCTCTGGCCTCCTTGACTGCCTCTCTTTCCCCCAGTGTTCACATCACCTGATATTTTATCCATGGAGAAGAATCAGTAAATGCTCCATCATTCCTTCTTCTCCTAGCTGGGGCCTAGTCTCCAGAACAGCTCCATGACATGGGTACATTGAGGAAGATTTCAGTCTGGCCACAGGGAGGAATTTTCCAATGATTTGAGAGGGAGAGGGCTGGGAGCCTGGCCTTTAGTTGAGCAGCAGGTGGGCTAGTGGTGTCTAGATGCCTCCATCTTTGGCCTGTATTGAAACTGGGGAGAGGGGAGGAATGTCTCACCACAGAGCTGTCCCCAGGAAGCTGGGGGTTCCAGGGGTTCGTGAACCCTTTCTCTTCTGGCTTGTGAAATAAACATTTTTGTTTGGTGAGAGTACTTATCCCAGGGCAAAAAGGTAGACATCCCTACATGGATATAGTAGTCTTCCAACAAGCTTATTTTAACCCGTCCTCTGGATTGGAGTTGACCCAGCCAAGACCAGCTTGGAAGTGATGGCTAGGAGGTGGAGAGAACTTTGGGGCAAGAGAGGAGCAGGCAGGGCCTCCCTCATCATTCTCTCTGGGAAATCATCTGGCCATTCCACTTCATGAAGCCAACCTCCAGGCTGTTGGGTGGAGAGCTTCCTGACCCCCACCCCCAGAGAGGCTAGATGTGCTAGGGGGAGCAAGCAGAAGGAGGTATCCTTCCCTAACTAGTTAAGTTCCAAGTGACCCACAGTTGACTACAATGTTGGCACTGAGGGTTACAGATGGAAAGAGAAATTATCCTGAGGTTTTTAGGGTTTTTTTAGGGGGGAGGTGGGAACAAAATTCCACTTTTCTCATAGTTTCCTAGTGTCTACCTTTCTCTTCCTCTGATTTTCCTTTCTTTTTTCCTTTTTTTTTTTAAGTCAGGGTCTTACTCAATTGCCCAGACAACAAAGCAATGGCATGATTTTGGCTCACCACAGCCTCCAACTCTGGGGCTCAAGAGATTCTCCTGCATTAGCCTCCTGAGTAGCTGGTACTACAAGCGCACCTCCATACTTAGGTAATTTTTTTTTATTTTTCCTAAATATTAAGTCTCACTATGTTGTCCAGCTGGTCTTGAACTTCTGGTCCCAAGGGATTCTCCCACCTCGGCCTCCCAAAATGCTGGGATTACATTTGTGAGCCATCATACTCACCCCTCTTTTTGTTAAAATAGTGGCTCCCCCAGTACTTAAATCAACTAATTAATAAACATACTTTGGTATTCCAAAGTAAATATGTTTTTAGGTTCAAATAAATGCAAATGATAAAGATATTTGCTTTCATCGATTTTGTAATTCCTTTCCACTTCCTCTTTTCTGCTACTCTTCCAAAAAAACCCGAATCAGGATCTAAAGCAGTTCCTCCACATTATGGGGGGGGGGGGGGAGAGTGGGAAAGGCTAGGGCTGTTGTCCTTCTCCCGCGACGCCCGTCCTTCAGCGTGTTTGAAGAGAAAGCCCCCAGGGTGGCGTCTCCAAAAAGTGAGCTCAGTAAAGCCGGAGTGCGCCCCTTGCCCACTGCCTAGATCCATGGCCACGTAAGCGAACGCGCATCTAGCGATGTCCCCAGCGCAGAAGGCAGGCCCGGGCCCTGCCAGGTACCCATTGTTCCATGGATGGGAAAAGAACCTCAGAGGCTGGAGAGTCCTTACCCCGGCCACTCCCCAACACCCACACAGACTCATGCACAGACGCACACCCAAGCAAGTGCACACGTACACAGGAGCATACGCACGCGCTGGCAGCTGTAGAACCACACAGATGCACACACAGACACACACGCAGAGGAACAGAGACACACGTGTATACAGACACGCAAGGTCAGACACCTGCAGAGGCACACACGAGCACGTACACACGTACACGGGCGCACGCACACAATGGCATTCATGCACGCCGCGTCGCTCTTGGGGCGAGGACTAGGCCCTGGAGGAGCCGTGAGGAGACCACCAGCCGGGACCCTACCCGGACAGGGTTTCCCGCTGACAGCAACCTGCTGGGGCCTTCCGGCTAGTGCGCAAACTGCTGCGCCCCCACCCGGGCAGCATCTGAGGTCTCCCTCGCTGGCAGGTGGGAAGGCCCTACTCCGCTGCCCTGCACCGCCCCAGTCCCGCCTGACTCGGGACGCGCAGATACGCAGCCCACGGGAGCGAGTTCGTGGCGCGACAGGCGCACGCTGGAGTGTAAACATTCGACCCCGCCCCCTGCTCTCCCCAGCCTGGCCATTGGCTGCGGTAGCGGAGTCCCCGCCCCTCTATCTTCTGACTCCGCCCTCTCCCAGTCTCCTTTTTTCCATTGGCTGTGGCGACAGTGTCCTCCTACGAGGGGCGGGGGGGCGTCATCTCGGAGGAGGCGACGAGATTGAGATAGACGGGCAGTCCAGCCAGTGAACGTGCGTAGCCACCCTAGCAACTGTGGCCCACCAATGGCGGAGCGGGGCGGGGCGGGGCTGCGCGCTGTCAGCTCTGGCCGCTGGGCGGGTGGCCAGCGCCGACTCGG